>NC_048408.1:6498076-6504610 GCF_013103735.1 Etheostoma cragini
CAGTAATTCTGTTTCTTTCACTCGCAGATATCTTTACACCAGGGCTGCAGCTATTATTTGTTTTAGTACTTACGTTTTGTCATTATTTCATCACTTATTTGATTAATTGTAAATACATTTTAAAGCTTATTTAAGGAAAAAAAGTAAATATAGACTAGAGAAAATACAACAGGTGTCTTTAAATGAACTAACCCAAACCAGCTGTGTGTGTGTGTGAGCTTCCCACTCTTTCATTGTTACGGATGATATTAGAAATTGACACAACATAAAGCTGTCTCTCTGGTGCTCTCCCCATGCAGAGTGCTGACCCTCTGATGACCGGTGGGGTGTGAAGTGCGTGTCACATAGGAGTGGCTGCAAACCCATGGGTGAGTCCCTCCAGACAAACATCTGTCTCACACACACACACTCACACTCAGAGCTCACCTTAAAGGGCAGCCCTACCTCCCTGTGTAGACGGAAGCATGGACTAAAGGTCCCATGATATGGTCCTCTTTGGATGGTTTTATATAGACCTTAGTGGTCCCCTAATACTGTTTCTGTAGTCTGTTTTATATAGACCTTAGTGGTCCCCTAATACTGTTTCTGAAGTCTCTTTTATATAGACCTTAGTGGTCCCCGAATACTGTATCTAAGGTCTCTTTTATATAGACCTTAGTGGTCCCCGAATGCTGTTTCTGTAGTCTGTTTTATATAGACCTTAGTGGTCCCTTAATACTGTATCTGAGGTCTCTTTTATATAGACCTTAGTGGTCCCCGAATGCTGTATCTGAAGTTTTTTCCCAACATTAAGCCTTGGTGATGAATTACAGCCACTAGAGCCAGTCCCACAATGAGCTTTCCTTATGTACACATGTACAATTTTCTGAGTCTGTAGCTTTTGTCTCTCCAGTCTTCATCACGATAATATTTTACTAGCAATCTTTGGTGTTTTAGGAACCATTCACATATAGTATATGTAACATGTGTCCATCTCAGACACATGTTACACGTACTATATGTGCATGGTTCCTAAATGTAGTGTAGTGGCATCCAAGGACAAAACGCATGCAAGGCTTAAATCCTAAACATGCGTGATAATTCAGGACATTTTGCCCATAATGTATCATTCATGTACACATAGAAACTTCCAGTGTTTGATGTTTAATATACTCCCATGGTAGCGTTCATATCTGGCAAGGTGCACAGATCCTCAATGAAAAAATACGCACTTTGGACAATGTCTTATGTGAGGCTAGGCGATATATAGAAAATCAAATATAACTATATTTTTGACCAAACACCTTGATATCGATACCGCAACGAAATTGTAGTGTTGACTAATGGTTCTTTCATAATATTCAATAGATAATATTTAAACAATGAGATTTTGATAAATAATCATCAGTAATGTGGATATGATGACTGAGTAGGTAAAGGCCAATAATAGAGCAGTTACACCAGTCTGCTAAGTTCAGAAAATGACATCACTTTACTGAAATGCAGCCCCTAAAACCAGGAAAAGACACAATTTATGCCATATTAAAGTATCTAAAATCTAAGACAATATCTAGTCTCATATCACAATATTGATATAATATCGATATGTTGCCCAGTCTTATGCCTAGTTTACACTACACAACTTTGGCCCTAATGTTCCGTGGCCTGGCTGTTTCTGGTGCTGCCCTGACAAAGTGGTCTAACTGTCGCAGACACATTCCAGAGACAGTACCTGCTGCGATCTGGTGTTAAAGCAAGCCCAGGCATAATATCCCATCAAGCAGTCAGCAATACATATTACAGCTCCTTACAAAAAGGAATCTGTGACTTTTAGCATGTCACCATCAGTAGTGAGAGATTGACAGCAAAGATGGCAGAGCCGTTGTGAAAGGATTACGTGGGACGTGCGGTTAATAATTCATTCATCTTCACCTTGGACCTGCCATGACAAGTCCATCAGCTTTTTTTTGGCAACACAAAAGTAGTAATTGGGTTGTTTTTTTTGGAAGGAACACACATCTCATAAATCATAAAGGTGATGTCAATCAAATAAAAGAGCCAGATGCGGTTTTCTGCAAACCTTTCTGCACACACGTTTTATTTAGAGCTTTATTCCTGGTCTGATCCTGTCTAAAAAGGAAAGCGGATGTATCGCAAATACGGGGAAATGCACAAGGATATTTACAATTTTCCATCTGCTATAATCTCCGAATCAGAATAGGTTTGGTTTGTTGCCAAGTAGGTTTTCACATTTGTATTGGTATTTTGTGCAAACATCGTAAAATCAAATTTAAACGCAAGTGGTACAAACGACAAAAACATAAATATAGAATAGAAACACTTGAAGAATCTTTGAAAAAATACTATCAAATATACAGGTATACACACAATGCCAGGGTCAGAGTCGCTGTGGTGATGAGTCCTACTCATCCGGAGAAATGTTGGAAGAGAAGAATTCAGGGAAAGAGGGAGGGAGGAAGAAAGAGGATTGGCTACAGAGAGCCAAAACCGACACAAACGTTTTGTAGAATTATGGCCAAAAATACAATTCTTCTTAAAGAATTTTTGGGGAGGTTTTCAGCCTTTAATTGACAGGACAGCTGAAGACGTGAAAGGGGGAGAGGGGGGGAACGACATGCGGCACAGGGGCGCAGGTCGGAGTTGGACCTGGGCCCGCCGCATCGAGGAGTAAACCTCTATATGTGGGCGCCCGTGATATCAGCTGAGCTATCTGGGTGCCCAGTGTCAGTAAGTCTCTACTAAATACGGGAGCAACAGGAGGGGGGGTGCAGAAAGAAGAATGAAGGGTTCATAAGAGATGTATGTAGCAGTAGGTGGCATATTGGAATAGGGAAGATATACATAAAGGTGAGGCTATGTAATAAATACTGTGACAGCCAAATACTCCTAGAGTTTAAAATTGCAGGGTCAACTGTTCATGTAACACCTGCAAAAGTCATGGAATTTAAAAATATGCTGCTTTTGATGTGCTAAAATCCCAACAAATCTACAGAAACAGTAATGGAGATTCCTGGGGACTTTCAGACTGTTTTGATTTTGATTTCTTTTTTTAACGTCATTTATGTAGATGGATATTTTTGGCCTACATGCTGTTTACCACTTCAGCAGCACCCAGCAGGGACCACAGGAAGGGGAGTTGGGTTAGAGTAGCCTGTTGTATCGTGCAGAAGGCCCATGATTAAATGCAGTGGGTGTGTGCGGCCTTACAGGTGTGTCTTTGTTTGTGTGCACATGCAGGATGTAACTGTAACTCAATTCTCTTGAGCACTTTAATGCAGACAGATACCTTTTTTAGAAAAAAGTCTTTGTATAAATATGAGACATAGTGTCAGTGTTATGCTCAATAATCACATCTTGTGATTTACTGCACAACTCCACTGAACCACTAATGTGTCGGTTTTACGCTTTCTCCAGTCTATAAACGTAACCTCGGCTGGAATCACCACCATTTATTAGCTGACCTACTGTCACCCGACCACACGACAATCAATACCCTCTGATAATGATGTCATTTACTCACCGTAAGCCCCAGATAACAATGAGACTGGAGGTCTCCAGCTATTAGCTCATTTCATGGGCTTTGTCTCCCTGCAGGGATCAACCGTTACATGAACACACTCATGAACGTGTAGAAGACGGCTGATAAGTGTTGTTAAATTCAATTATTTAAAAACAGCAAGTAGAGGCTTGTTGGGATCCATAGAGACAAACTGAAGGCAGAATACTTTTGTACTGGATATTTGATATTAAGTATTAAAAAAAAGTGTTTTTACAGTTTTATCAGCCATGTTCCCTTTTTTTGCAATGCCGATTTTTTGGCATTTATTAATTTGTATCTTGAACAGCTGCAGAGAGAATGAGTATTGCAGTTTGTAAACACAACATTCAAAATTGTCCCTTCCTCCCCCGAGGGTTACATGCATATCTCTGTCAGATGACAGAAAAGAGTTCAAAAACTATGCTTTGACGACCACTGCAGAATTGGCACGCTCAAAGGAAGAGGCGCTAATGATTTCAGAAAAGACAAAGACAAAGAAGACCTACACACATTTGGAAATGGGTAGGTAATAATCTATTATTAAATCATATCCATCTACCAACAGTAAACATATTAACTCTTTGGAAGTTGAACTTATGTTACTTATGTTACATTTTGTATCCAAACGTGCAGTGAAGGAGAGATAGCACCCATCCTTCCTGCTGCTGTCAGACTTCATACTCAACACTGATCCGAGTACACCCCACGCACCCTATGTGACACCCTACTAATCAACTGTTTTAGCTGCTTTATTCTTGCATTTTTACTGAAGCGTTTGTCATTGCACTTTCCCTTTGGTGCAGCATCAGTGAAAAAATCCCACTGTGGGACTAATTAAGGATCTTATCTTATTTTAAATGTTTTATAGGTTTTTAGATCTCTCAACTGCAATGCAAATATTCAACAGGTAAATATGCAAAGCTGCCATATTGACGGTCATTACTTTGCCAAATCATCTTTGGTAAATTTACAAAAATCGTAATCTCCACATCAGGCTGGGTATAACATAATTAATCATAATTTGACATTGGGTGCAATACAAAGTAATTGTAACTAATGCAATTGTTAATGTGTTTTCTTCTTTGATTTCAGGGCTCCAACTGGGATTCTGGGTCTCCAAGGTCAGGGCATGCCAGAGGCCGTAGAGATGAGATTTCTTAGAAGTTTACTTTTCATTTCTGATTTAAATGTTCCTGCAAATGTTCAATATTTCATTTTTTATTGTTCAATGTTTCCTTTTATTTCAATACTGCCATTGTGTTATTCCTGCTCTTTAGAATGTGTTTAGCGTGTTCTCTATTATCCCTTATGTACCTGTTTTGTCATGTTCCTGTTCACCAAATCTTAAATAAATAAATGTTAACAATTTTAGAATATGGGTGATTCTATTAATGCTGGCTAATATTAAATCACAGTATACAGTATTTAAACTGTACAGTGAGAAACTGACATTACAGTGATTAACGTTACATTAACGCACTGTAAATACAACTAAAATCACAGTGTTTAATTGTTTTATATTTTACAGTGAATACATAAAATACTGTAAAAGGAAGTACGGCACCTTTACTGGAAAAACAATACAAAAAAACTTACTGGCCAATTATTGTCAAGATTTTTACGTTAAATTTGTTGCGGTACTTCTACTTTATAGCCACCACATGTCATACAATATGTATTCATAATTATTTAGACACAGATACATCGAAATTTAATTGATTTTGTTTATTTATCTTTGAATAGTGGGAGAAAACCTGACTCAGCAGGGAAAGCCAGTACATGAATATTATTGCACTTGTATGTCATTGATTGATTGTTTACTTGAATATTGATATATTTCTGGGGTAAATTAGAGTATCCAATTAGATGAGAGTGATTTTTATAAAAAAAAATTGTGGGGGGGGAAAAACGGAACAACCAGGAGAAAACCCAACAAAATTGGAAAAATAATGTGGATAGAATTTCTAGTTTCCAATGAGTCTGAAGTGCAAATCTTTGGATGGATGAAGGGGGGGTGGCAGGAGAAAGGGTGGATAGAAGGAAGGGTGAGGTAGATGAAGGTTTGGACGGAGGGAGGGTGGAGAGGTGAAGGAGGGAGGGAGAGGATTGAAGTAATGATACAGCTTCATATTCTACACATCAAGTGCAGTTGTTCTTCCTCCGCCCTTATTAATCTGGCTTTGTTACACTTCCTCCGTCACCTTCTCCTTCTCCTCTTTATCCGCAATTGCTTCTTTCTTATTCTTCTCGTCTTTCTCCGTCTTCACTGTCTTTTTCATCCCCTTGTGGAACATTTTGCTCTTCAGTTTCTCCAACTCTGCCTGTCTGTCGCCGACCTTGCTGCGTTACAAGAAACCTCTTCTCTTCTCATTCATTTTCAGACAGAGGTCTTCCAGTTCCTTCTTCTCGTCCTCCATCTGTTTGTCCTTCACCTCCCAGCTCCGTTGTTTCTTAGCCAGGTCTTTTGTGAACTTTTCTTCTAGGTCCTTTTTCTCCTCCTCCATCTGTTTTGCTTTCTTCTGCCAGTCTATGTTCTCAGCCTGCTCCATCTTGAGATTCTCTTGCAGAGAGTTGCACATCGTCTGCAAAGTGTTAAATCTGGTCTCCCAGCTCTGTTCTTTCTCGGCCAGGTCCTTTGTGAACCTGTCCTCCAGAGCGGTGAATTTTGCTGGCCAGGTTTTCTTGTTCTGTTGGAGTTCAGCTGTTTTGTTGTTCAGCTGAAATATTTTCTCCGTGAGCGTCTGAGTTGTTCATCCGGCTGAGATCCAGGATTTCAGTGTCCCTCTGGTGGATTTGTTCCTCCATCTGGCTTACCTTCCTCTGGGACTCAAACAGCAGGACTTCCGCCTCGACCGCCTGGATGTCCCTTTCTGAGACTTTATCTTTCTCTGCCTCATACTTTGCAACCATCTCATTGTACTTGTCTTGCTGAAGCTGGACTCTTTTCTTGAGATGGCAGATTTCTAGTTTGAAATCTGTCGCCCGGCTTCCTAGAA
>NC_048408.1:6504710-6513705 GCF_013103735.1 Etheostoma cragini
CTTGTCTTGCTGAAGCTGGACTCTTTTCTTGAGATGGCAGATTTCTAGTTTGAAATCTGTCGCCCGGCTTCCTAGAAGCTCCTCCACACGGCCGACTCGAACCTTCTTCTTAGGGACATGTGGGATTGATTGGCTCTTATACTCCTCCAGGCTGCTTACCTTCATTTTCAGCTCATCAATGTACTCATGAGAAGAGTTGAGCTGATTCTGCAGCTGGCGGTAGGTCGGGGGAGGGGTTGGACGACCCTGAGGACCGCCAAAAGGCCTTCCCCTGTTTCTTGGGTTGTTTCTTCTATCCATGGCACTGTCTGGAGCAGACTGTAGTTGTGCGTAGAAGACTGGAAAAACTTAGGAAAAGACTTTTCTGTTTGAAGACTTTTTTGTCCGTGAAAGACTCTTGCCGTCTGTATCAGACTTTGTTTGTTGTTGTTGGTCTGTCCAAAGACGTGAAACAACACCCCGTGTGTAGTGGTTACCAGTTGAAATGACTCTGTTTGGGTTCTAACCCTGAGTTAACAGAGTTCTAGAGTCTTGCATCATGACTGGTTGCCTTTGGTCCTTTGATCCAATGATGTCACATTGAACACAAACATCCGACAGTTGGTTTTTGTTTGGATTGTAATTTTCTTTAGACCTCAAAAGGGGGCGGGGCTACTCCAGGCCCACCTGGTTCCAGAATTTCATTCATAATTTGTTCTCACTCTGCACTATATACACTCTTTAATTAAACATAATTTACAAAGCGGTTGTTTTGCACTGAAAGCTGATATTTTGTCACTAGCAATCTACACGTCTCATCTGTCAAATACAGTGGCTTTTCTAGCTTTGAACAAAACTGTTCAGAAGTTACTACAGTGGGACGTGTTTAATGTTTCATCTGTCCCTCCTGGACGGGATGAATTAAACAGCATGGGGGGGGGGGCATATAAACTTCCCACAACTGTAATATTTTACTACATATCATGAATTGTTGCAGGGCTTTAACAGTCTTTGTGAATGTCTGTTAACAATTAATTGCCGTCCTCCTGAAGAGTGTATGAAGCAGTTATTGAAATATCATGAACTGTGGAGGATTCGGCCATTTTTTTGCCAGAACAGTAAGTTTTTCCATTTACATCATGTTTCTATTGTGGAATATGTCATTTCATTAGGTTTTTACGTGGCTTAGACCATTGCACATCCATATAAAGCCCCAGAGCTGTCAGTCTCCATAGGATAACATGGGAAAACTCAAGCCCCCCCCCCCCGCCCAATTGGCTGAACACAGTAAGAACAACATTGAAAAAAAAACAGAAGAAAGAAGAACACTAAGGCAACAAAAGTACCAAACAATTTCTGCTAAATAAGTATAGATATTACCCCTCCAAGAATAGTGTTTTGCATGTAATAAATTAAGCTGGTTGTGAGTTAATAAAGTGATTACAGCCTAACTATTCTGTGGTGGCCGTAGCTCAGTAGGGGAACCGGAAGGTTTGTAGTTCAAGTCCTTGTACGGAGTGTGGACTGTTAGCTGGAGAAATGCACTGCCAAGGTGCTCTTGAGCAAGGCATCATATCTCCCCCCCCCCCCCCCCCCCCCCCCCCCCCCCCCCCCCCCCCCCCCCCCAACCGCTCAGGGTGACTATCCAGAGGTCGCAGCCAGCCTCATTTTGGCATTTCTCAATTTGTACATGTAAAGGGCCTCAGCGTGTGTGTGTGTGTTTCAGGCCAGTGTGTAGTGTTTCTAAGAAAAACTGAGTTTAAATTGTATTTTTTCAATAAAATGATCAAATCAATAAAGCCAGATAAGTGTAAATTATCATAAATTATTGCTGTCTCTCTCTCTTTGAAATCTAACTGCAGATGGATACAAAGAAAAGACGACAAAGTGCAGAATAGGAGACTTTCTATTAAACACAAGGGACAGCAGTCTTGATTATTTATGTTGACAGGGTTTTCCTCGCCATGAGTCTAAGGTGCAGCACCCGAACGAAGCTGAATGAACGTGAAATGTGGCAAAAAAACGCCAAAAACAGTGGACCGAAATAATGTCAAATTGCATATTCTTTTTATTTAAAAAATCAAATTGTTTTTGAGGAAAGACTCCTAAACCTTTGGCCAAATATGTGCACCCAAGTCTTCCACAAACCGAGGGAAAACACTGGTTTACTCAATCGGTTCCAAATAACAGTTTCATTAACTACTAATAATTTGTATCGCTGCAAAAATAAATCCCTAATCAATCCCCGTCAATGCCTAATAAATGCCACAAATCCCATCCAGTGTCCGGTTGTACTCAGACTTCTAACTCACAGTCTCTTTTCCAACTACTACAGCCTTTACTACTACTACTACTCTTATCATGGAGTCATCTTTAATGTAAGCTCTTTTTTCGCTCTATATGCAAGTCCGGTATCTCACGTTAACAAGCACAACCACGGCCAGAAGTATTAACAGCTGCTTAATGTCTGTTGAACAGTATAACAAAGTTATATTGGCATAAACCATAAAAAAGGATAAACCTAAGTTAAATTGTGTTTGGTAATTTATAAAAACAAAACGGAAAAACAATTGCTGCCGTCTTTTAGAGAAAAAAACAGAAATGTATGCATTTTAAAGTTTACTGATCATGCAAATGGTTGTTTTTTGTTTAATTGTTTAATTTGTGCGAATGTGATGAGTTTTTTATCCACTCAGTGTTTTTTTGGCTTAACATTGGAGTTTATTTTACATAATGACACACATAATTAGATACAATTTCTTTTTGTCACCTTATAAGGATAAGTGTTTTTTCTTTGGCGATCTTTTAAACAAAACAGGCTATTTTCAAACCTGCCAGCAGGTTTTGGGGTTAGGAGGGTTAAAGCATGTTTAGATTTATTAATAGATTTGTCTCATAATAACTAAACGGCACCTCTGACTCATTTTTCAATCATTTAATAGCCATAAAGACAGAAACTTTACAGGTGATTTTCTATCCAGCCTGGAACTTGGGCCTTTTTTGGGGTCGTTGAGCATTAAATCCAAACTGTTACATCCAACATTTATCCGCGTGATGTACATAATTTATCACTTTTTTGATCATTTCTGCCACTAGCTTCGTGCTCCGTGCCTTTAGTAGATCTCCCATGATGCATTGCCAGTTTGTTTACGGATGGGAAGGCTGGTTTGTCACACATTATGCATAACATTTTTAAACATTTCTAAATATTTTGTGTTAGTCACAAGTTTTAGGGCTACTGGTTTTCTTGTGTTTTGTTTAAAAGCAGGACTGATTAGTAATGTTTTGTTTCTACACTTTCCGAGTTCTCTTCTTGTTATATTCGTTTATTGGTTTTAATCAGCATCCACAGGCCCTTTTTCTCATTTGTAGTTTGTGCACCTGTGATTTTGTTAATCCATATAACTCAAATGTTAATAAATATTCTCTTATTTTAGCGAAAAATGGTTTTATGTTGTTTCCCTTTACCCCAATAAGCTGGGTTGTAATGGGCACTCTGAACAAGGTCACAGACTAATGTTCATACCATAACATTGATATACAAAAAATACAGTTTTTTTTTATAGTATTCATTTATTTATTTTAATTGTGGGAGTAACCGGTCCACCAGGACTAAACCTACATAATAGATTAAGGAAACCAGATCAACCGGACTAAACCCACACAGTCACCCTTAATGCCGGACCAGCGATTGGAAATGGTGGTTGCGGTTGTCGGAAACTGTGAGATAACCTCACCTTTTAATGCCTCTCCTGCGTAATCTTGATGAGCTTTTTGTAGCGTTAGTGGAATCTATGGTGAGCTGACCCTCATCAGAGATGGGTGGTAAGGGTACATGCTTTGATGGGATTTAAGACCACGTGCTTGACTAAACTAGCCGCATTTGTGGGGAGGTCTTCATAGCTGGCAGTGTGTCAGGTTGACACGGTGGAAGGACACTGCCTTTTAAGGTGTCTCTCTGCTGAAACTTTGACCGGGTCTGATGGTGTGTGCGATGCACATTATCATTAATGGGTGGCAGGTGTACATGGTCCCGTGTTTGCCGAGACCCCTCCATGCCTGACAGGGTGTTTGGTGGAACTTGAGTGAAGACACTGCCCTTTAATGTGTCTCTCTCCTGAGTCTTGAGCTCTATTGAGGAGGAGGGGACCCTTTGCGTTTCGCCTTGCTATATTTGCTTTCTTTTTCCAGAGCTGTGTCCACTATTTCCGTAGCTTCTTCTTAGATGGGTGTTTATGATCTGGTACCTGGTCGCTGTGTTTTTATGGAGGTTGCGCCCATGAATTGCATGGTCACACTGTGGCACCATGCTTGCTCTTGGGGGAATTATTGGGACTTTATAAATTATAGCGTGTGGTCTAGATCTACTCTATCTTTAAAGTGTCTTGAGATAACTGTATGATTTGATACTATAAATAAAATTAGATTCGACAAAGGAGGTACCTGTTAGATATCAAAGATAAAGAGCCATTTAGTTTAGAATCTTGTCTATAGTCACGCTAATGGTGAAATAAATAGGCCTTATGAAATATTAGTCTAGCTGCACATATAAACAATATATAACATAACAGCCACCTATCCATTTACATCTGTAAAGAATGATCCAGAATTTCCTTTTTTCATTGAGTGCTTGCATGTAAGACTGTCCAGACCTAGTCCCGAAGAAATATAGCAGTGTGTTCAAGGGTGTGTATGCATGTGTGTGCATGTGCACGTGTGTTGTAAATTCATGCTGAGGTGAGGTCTGAGCCTAAGGTTGATCCACGGTCGGTCTGACAAGAAGCACAGGGAGTCAGAAGCCGCCTCCAGCCAACTGCCCCTCACACACACTTTCTCTTATTAACACACAGACCCACACACACACTCACATTCACCCTTGTTCCTTGGTTTACTACCTGCAGCCTCCATCCATCCCCTCCCCCCTCCTTCCTTTCAGGATGCGGGGTAAAGACAGCCAGGCTGAAGTGGATGTCGGGGGGAATTAGATGCTAGCAGACAATTTGATTTCTTCGTCTTCAAGGCTTCCTACTCCTCCTCAACAGACACAGGCAGCACAGAGGGCTTGATGCTCACCGATAGTAGACATGCAGGTCTGAGAGGAGAAGGAGACAAATACAATCAGACAGAGAGAGAAGCAGATGAAGGTAAAGAGTGATAGCAACAGAAATGAATGGGAGCTGCAAGGTAGTGGTTGAATCAAAGAGGGCAGTTTGAAACAAAAGAAATCAATCAGCCAGCAGTTATTTATACAGCTTTACAGTAACTAACAGGGATCCAAAGTGCTTTACAGCAAGGAACAATGATCCCAGCGCTGCAATGTATTAAAAGCCTTTCTAAATAAATAACTTTTAAGTTTAGATTTTAAAAAGAACTACGTCTGTAATAGTGTGACTGTAAGGGCGTAACTTATTCCAAAGTCTTGGGGCTGCAACTGCAAAAGCACAATCACCCCACAGTTTGTACCTGAACTTTGGGACTTCTAAAAGGCAATGATTGGATAATTGTCGTGAAGATTCATGAAGGGTTAATGAAGGGCAAGTAAGAAGGATTGACGTAATAAAGAAATGACAATGAAAAGAAGAAACCAGGGAGGAAAAAAAGGGAGAGGAAAGGTTGAGTGTGTCAGCGGATGAGAAACAGAGGAAGACAATAGAAGAGGCCATCCAGGCAACCACTTAATAGTCCACCCACTCACTGCTGTTCAAATGGGCAGATTGACGCCTATTAGCTCCTTTAAGAGCTCCTATAATGGACCACAGTTTAGGTGGGTGGCAGGAAAGGGAGCCATCCTGTCCAAAGTAACTCAATTCCTCGGTTCTGTTCTCCTGTTTCACCCCCTTTCAGCACATCAGAGCGGTTAACAGATAGTGAGCTCTTACCTTGCTGTGATCATGTACCCAGATAGATTTACTAACCCACAGAGGACTCTGGCTAGGTGAATTATGGCCAGAGTGGCCAACCTGGTTGTAGCGTAATGTCAGTTTGAGTTGTGTGTGTGTGTCTGTGGGTCCTGTACATTATGTGCATTATGAACATACTGCGTGTGTGTGTGTGCCATTTAAAGCCCGACATATGTTTGTATTTTTATTTATAAAGGACAACACACATTAATCAACAGTTCTGTAAATGAGCCAGTGTTAGCCAGTTGGCTCATTTTCAACCATAGTCCTTTGGCCAGATGATTTTGGACCATGGCAGGACGAGGCAACAACAACAACAAAAAAACTAAAATACAGGTTCAAATATACACATAGTAATCAAAAAGACACCATACATACAGCTCAGAAATAGAAGCATTTTTTTTTTAAATATATGTACATTGGCCGACAGATCGGATTTTTAAATACCCAAATATTCGTATCGGTACCGCCTTCGGTCGGGCTCTAGTGCCATTGCAAAGATCCATGTGTGTTTGTGTACATGGAACACATGTCAACGTGTGAAGAGAAATGCTGGTTGAGCAATAATATTATATTTGGGAACCCAGATAAGTGTACCTACACGGCCACCACCTATATTTAAATTATTGTAACAAGCACAAAGCCTTAACATCAATAACACCCATTGCACTTTTAACTAGGACTGAATTGTCGTGTAAATCCAAAACTTTTTCAAAGAATTTTTGAGAAACGTGTATAAAATAATGCACATATAGCCATTTTACAATAGATGTCTTCATCCCACGGGGAAAATAATTTTGAAAGCCTGTACATTTTGTGTACATGGAAAACGTATGCCTGCAACGCATTAAAACAAGAGTGGTCATACATAGATGCCCCTGCATACTGTAAACAACAGCCCCCAAAACGTCCTCTCAAATTACACGCAAACTAAGTCGTTGGTCCGTGCTCTGTAGGACCATGTCCTGATCCCAAGCCTTTGTCGGCAGGATAATTTGATCATAACAGAATCATTTGTTTTGCATCCCAAAACCATGACAAATCTCTGAAAAACTGAAAAATAATTAATATAATAATAATTTAAGATTTGGCTGGTAAAGGCAATAAAAAAGCAAACGGTTAGTTTGAGAGAATTGATTTTCTATAGCATCTGTACCGTATACACATTGCAAAAGAGATTTTGAGGTAAAGATTTATATGATGTGTTTCAGAGGGCATAACAGACAACGTACATATCTCTTTTTGCTTTTTCTTGTCAAAGTGTGAGCATTAACTTGCTGATAAGAACTAGTAGCCCTCTCCCAAGGTTTGCCAGCACCAGGCTTTGAGAGAGAGAGAGAGAGAGAGAGAGAGAGAGAGAGAAAACCTGAGACTAAGGCCAGAGAGTTCATGTCTTTGTTGATCACCTTAGTACTTCATTAATGTTAGGGGACGTTTATGGCCATGCTGACAGTAATAAACCCTTTATTGAGGTTCAGGAGCGACCGCAGTAATGGTTAACAGAAAGCAATGTTGCCTGTTGGTAGGGAAAGGCCAAATAAGCAGCGGTGTGGAGTGATAAAGTCCAACATGTTCATGTTTTGCATCCCCCTAATATCGTCACTCAACTCCTGTCATAATTAGGTCGGCTGCTAGAGGGCTTTGCGATTGAAATGTGTTGGTTTCTGAGACTGTCCTGCTAGAGAAGAGGACATACTGCATTATTCACCCTCTACTGCATTAGTTCTGTATTTTACGGCCTTTGAATACACAACATGAAAGTAAAATATTTTCATAGAGCAATCAAAGACTGAATTGACTTCCTTATCCAGTTTGCCAGTTATTAAGATATATTTTGACAGCTAAAGCAAGACACACCCTAAATAGGCTAAAATGCTATAAATTCAATATGTACGTGGATTGAAAAAACGAGAATGCAATATTATCCGTGACAAATATAAACACCTTGAAGAAAACTGACAATGTATGAGTATTGTGACCTGATAATATGTTGATATTTTCACATTGATTGGTACATTTTATCTTTGGCTGAAGTGTATGAAAGTACTGCCTTATGCTAGTCAAGCATTTGAAAATTAAAAAAAAAATAGCAAAGCACACACTGTACACACAATCCGCAAACCCCAACACACTCCCACAATATGACACACATTCTGCACCCTGGAGCAACAATCCATGTTGTGTTCATCAGAACACTTTGGTTACATGTTGGCTTGCTTAGCGGTTTACAGTCCTCGTGGTTTGTAGAGTATCCCCCTCGGCTGCAGGCGGTGCTGCTCCCTCAGCCGTACAGCTGCTGAGGCTGTCGGCTCGTAGCGGGGGGGGAAACTGTAGATCTGCTCCAGTTGTGACTATAAACACCCAGAGTAACTTGTTCACTGTTGGTGCCCAGCAGCTATGCTTAGCATGTCTCCAGCACCTCCACCACCCCCTGATCCCTCCCAACCCCTTCCCAGGTCTGGGTTGCCAGGTCTTCAGCCCCCCCAGATGCGGGTTGCCAGATCGTAGTAAGCTCATGCAGCGTGGAGGGGGTCTGAGGCGCTGGCTGTGGCCCGGTGCCATGCTGGGCCTGGTTATTATCTCCAGATGAGCATGAGCAGCAGATGCCTTTTTTTGGCCACAGGGGTTGAGAGAGAAAAAGAGAGAGAGAGAGAGAGAGAGACTGTCTGCATGCTGTTCTCGGCAGGATCGGGCTATTTATTACCTCCCCACTTATCAGGACATCTCCCCCACTCAGCGGGGAAAGGAGTGTCTGTTTCATTCCAAAACGACCGTTTCTCCTGGTGATGATAATGTAATCATGCAAAGACATTCACACACACACATATACCGAGACTAACCATTTAATAATAGTAATCGTTATCTATTTGCAGTGGCAGTGATACTAACGTGCAAAAATATGACATGATAATTAGCCTCGTGAATAATAATAATACTAATTAATAGTCACAGTAATAGCAATGAAAGAACACAGGTCAGTGTCACTGTGGAAAAATCATCTCCCAAACGGTGAATACATAAATAATGTTGTGATTTACACTGAAGATACTGCAGTTAATGATGGTGATCAGGTTTGTTATGTAGGTCACCTGGTGTGTGTGTGTGTGTGTGTGTGT
>NC_048408.1:6513805-6518062 GCF_013103735.1 Etheostoma cragini
AAAATATTGCATTCCCCCGAGTTCTCTGGGCCAAGCAATCGCAACCTCATGAATGCAGCTGTGGATTTGTAAAGCTGTAATGGGCTGATGATCTCACACACTATGGCACATCTGCACAGCATAGTACTCATGATAGAAACTGAATCTAATTTAATTTTTGTTATGGTATTTGTTTTAATATTTTTCTGTGTGTGTAAAATGCTGGACATTGATGCCTTGTGAAGGAATGATTGTAGTTGAATTCATTTATTTTGTATTTTATAACGTATAGTACCATGATAAAGACAAAAGGGTTTCTTCTAGTCATTATGAAATTTAAAAAATACAAAGTGCTTGTCCCTTTCCATATTTTTGTGTTTACATAAACAACATAACTAAGCTTCTGAAGCTGTTACTGATAACAAAGAGCTGCGGGGCCTTTTGGTTAAATGTTCCTATAAAGTTGATCATATCTGAAAGTGATTAAAATCATAACCTTTGAAGGTCAGTCTTCTTCATGACAAGAAAGTGAATTTGCCAAATGAGAAACATTTCTTCTCAGGCCACAAAAGGAAGTCTTAGGCTTCAAGCAAAACCTCCTTAAACCGCTTGAGCTGTTGCTGCTTTGGGGAGAAAGGATTTAATCCAACAACAAAGTTGTAATTAGCATGCTAAAACAAGCCCTTCAAATATATCTTAAAATATTTCTGCTAACCAGGCGATCAAATGTGCTGGATTCTACCTTCCCGTAGTAAAATCCCAATCAGTTTACCTGTTGTTCATTCTGATTTTGTTTTTAGGCCTTTATTCATGACACGACAGCTTTAGACATGAAAGGGGGGGATGAGGATGGAACCAAACATGCGGCTGCTGTTTTGAGGACTGAGCCTCTGTATATGGGCGTGCGGTCTCCCAGGTGAGCTACCTGGGAACTCTTCATTTTCTAATCATTCTGTGCGGCTATGTGTCTGAGTTACTTCTCCTAAAGGTCCCTTATGACCTTTAGGAGAAGTAACATATGATATGTAATACTCTGGCTTCTTAATGGGGAGAGAGCTACCTTCTCTGTGTTTCTGGTCTGCCACACGCCTCCTAGTGCGCGGTCACGGAAGGCTTGCATCATGTGGACACGCCAACAGTTTTGTTGTCATTACTTAGAATTCCTCATGTGGGCAACAGAAACTACGCACTTTAGCTTTTACACTTGAGTCTTAGAAGTTGGCTTAGTGATGTTTTGTTCCTTTTATGTCACTCCCAGAGTTACCCTAGACATCAGGCAGCAAAGGGCCACAGGTCAAAGTCAAAGCTGGTTGCTGCTAAGGACACTTACATATAAGTAATGCCTGCTCTACTAGGGACACTGAGATTTGTATGTGCTAAGCTGAGAGATGATTGATGCAGTGCATTCAGTTGTTTGGTATTGTATTGAGACTTGTTTGAGCACTTGCTCTTTAGCTGCAAATTCAACACCTGTAAGGAAATTTCGAGAACTCAAACAGGGGTCACTGTGAGGCTGAACCATGTTTATTTCTCAGGAGTGACAGTTGAAAATGCACACTTTGGTCTTGACTGGTGCTCGTTTTTGTCTTGGATATGTACAGTAAATGTTAGATAAAGGAGAGCTCTTGATTCCTTTGTATGAGTTGGTAGATATCCCACTAGCTTCCTTTTTATTCAAATTACTACAGACAATTCTTTTTTACTTCGGTGGAGTCTTACTGCGGTCTCTGAAACAGATCTCCAGTCCAGCCAGCACACCACCGGGTTTTGTGACAGCTAACAAGGTCCAAAGGTTTCATTTTTAGTCCAGTCTCACAGCCACAGGCCCATTGTTGTTAGCTAGTAATAAAACTGGGATTTCCATAGTGCATCTGTGCGTTGCTCTTCTATCAGCAATGCTGACACACAAGGTAAGCTCATCAGATGGACTGATGGCCTTGCACTGATGTTGTAATTACACAGTAACACCCTGGTATATGAATAACCATAGTCAGTTTCTCCACGTACATGTGAGAATCACCTTATTATCAAATGTAAACAATTGATAACATAATACAGTGTGTGTGTGTGGTGTGTGGTGTGTGTTTGTGTGTGTGTGTGTGTGTCGCGCTATGGAGCCTGACTCATAAAGGATTTTTAAGACCAATACAAATGATAAAAAAAATATTTATAGAAAATATAAATAAATATCAAAATCCAATATTCCAATATATTGGCAGATTTATTTAAATATTTTTTTAAAATCCAGAAACGCAAAACAAAATATAAACAGATTCCCTTAACATTAGTTATTTGTAGTTATTTATGAGCTCTCACTAAAATAATATGATAATAACATAATCACAACTGAACAGAGGAACATCAAAATATATTAAAGTTCTGATGAAACCATTATAAAATAATCAGTGTTGCCAACAGAGGACGCTGTAGAGCGCCCTCTGGTGGACAAACTATGCAACGCCATTGCTCATAACATGGTTGACGTCCGTTGTTATTTTATTTTTTTATATATTTTATATTTATCAGAATCATTAATTTGTCATTATAAATTATTCTGATGAATGATTTAAAAAATAAATGTATTGGCCAAATGATTGTCCATTATAAATGCCTATACCAAGTTCGGGGAAATACCTAATGTTGGCCAATTATAGCAGCCTACCGATATATCCGAGGGGCTTGTGTGTGTGTGTGTGTGTGTGTGTGTGTGTGTGTGTGTGTGTGTGTGTGTGTGTGTGTGTGTGTGTGTGTGTGTGTCTGGAGGCATAGTTGCTTTCAAGCGTAGCCGGTGGGAATGTAGATGGTGTCTGAACAGCGGCGGACTAAGCAGTTGCTCTGGGTTGCCTCGGCTGTGTGTTTCCGACTCTGCGCCGTATCATCCCAGTGGAGCTAAATCCAACTTAAGTTCTAATTACAGGCCACTGGTAAAGTCGTCCCAGAGGTAGTCAGTGGTTGGTATGGAAACAGAGAGGAAAAGGAAAGTGTCACACAGGTAACGAAGCCGGGCTGTTTGGCTCTGGACCTTGTTGAACTTTCCTAACTTTTCTTTTTTTGTTTATTTGCTTTAGTTACATTGGCTGCAACAAACACTTCCTGCTTTACAGGATCTGCTTCTCACGTTTCTGTCTCTCTTTCCCTCACCCTCCAGTCAGTATGTTTTCAACCGGAGGCCCCTGTCTGTCCTGGAAGTTGACTGGTGGCCACAGGTGACGGCACAGCTCTGGAAAACCGCCGGTATGTTGTCACCCAAACTCAGACACCTCCTCCAGGCTTGAGCTCAAGGTAAACATGAACATCGCCAGCACACACAAACACACACACACACACACACACAGGCGCGTATACAAATACTTGGCACAAGCAGTGGATCTGCTGACATGCCCGGTAAGCTCATAAATTTAAGCTTCTGACGTTGGCATTCACATGCACTGACACACACACACGTATGCATGTGGACACCAAGCAAACATGTCATACCAACTTATTAACACTCATCCCTACCTCGACCTATAACACACACACACCCACATACAGAGGCAAAGCAGTTTATAGTCAATGCTGCTGAATACTTGGCCTGTCTTTAGGTGGTGTGTCACTCCATTTTAATCCCTCTGGTATTTACTGCTTGTGACAAGTGCACACAGCGGCCAGTCACAGTGCGTTCAGCCGGGATTCACGGGGGCGTGGTTTATTTGCTTTTTTTATTTTCTAAGCCAACCAATATCCTCCATGCATGCAGCTGCATTACTCATTTTGCAAAATGGGGATTGGATTGACTCGTTGTGGAAAATGTAGGGGAGTAGGTGGAAGATTAGTGGCATCATAAGTAAAAGCACAATCTAATCTAAATACACAATACATTTATAAAACAAATTCTCATTGTGTGTCCGGCACAACAACCATGTCAAATCCTTACGGCTCTTTAACCGTACCGACTGTGATGAGACCAATCACACTGCCCTTCCAGCTATTTGTTGCATTTTATTACAACATTAAGCAGGTTTGAGCGCAATAAAAGGCCGTGGCTATGAGTCAGTGGCCTTGCCTGCGCATCCAATGCCGAGGTGGCCATTTTAATAGGTATTGACTGCGGGTTTTATCCGCGTTCTCACGCCACGCTTAAAAGCCCATGTTCCACTGATTAGCTAATTAAAACCTAGAGTGAGGGCTATCGATCCAGGGGAAGGGCAGTCAGGAGGCATCTGTCCCTCAGCTTGACATGGCCCTGGCACCCTCACCCCTCCCAACCCCCCAACACACACACACACACACACACAC
>NC_048408.1:6518200-6536960 GCF_013103735.1 Etheostoma cragini
TGGAGGGCCACAGCTCTAGCCTGTGCTTCGATCGCTCTCCTGCCAGCCTCTCAGTAATGGCGGGTATTTTTATTCAGAGCTATCAGACACCTGATGGAGGCACAGTACAGGATTGGTGTTTGGACACAGGTGTCAATCTTCACTTTTATAGAATCAAGACTCTTCCCTTTTTCTTCTACCCTTTACAGATGATAGCATGATACTGTATCACCACGCTGGTGTGAGGGTTAGGGATAATACTAAATCAATACAAAGTGTTGTGTTAAAGGCAGGCTCAGACAGATGGAAAATCACAGAAACACTTGGTGCTGGGGGGGGGGGGGGGGGGGGGGGGGGGGGGGGGGGGGGTGAGTCACTGCAGCAATACAGATGAAGATTAGTTAGTAAGTCAACAGTAAAATTAGATATATGACAGGGTTACAATGTTGTTCTTAACACTAATTTAAGTGTGTGTTTCCATGATGGTTTAAATGGACCTGGCTCAAACACAGACTGAATTGTGACAGATGTATACATATGTGCACATATTTTCTTACTATACTTATGATAATCAAATTTACATATGTAATTAAGGCTGAATATGTTATTTATTAATACATTTTTTAATGCTAGGGACGCATCACTGATTTTGGGTTTATCCTTAACTTGCAAATACATGCAAGCCTGTCAAGTTTTAGCCGGTTTTCAGTGAATTCTATGAGCCCATGTTCTACCGCCTTCTGTCTTGGGAAAAACTAAAAATTCATGATTGTAATGTGATCAGGAAGGTTTGCTGGATTGAACATACTTAGAAACTTTTAATAATAAACCCTTTAGTGAAAAAAGCCTTTTGTAGCAATAACATTAAAAAAAGTATAATGGAAGATGTATCCGTTTGTTTGAGCGCTTGCCTGCACAGCAGCATGAGATTAGCTGAGGTTGATGGACGGTGCATATTTCATTAGCACAGTTGTGCAACTTAAACACACACACACACACACACCTGTGTGGAAAGTAGGTCATTTTAGTTCAATAATCACAATCTTTTATAATGAGACATCTAGGTTTTATACAATAAAAAAAGTGTGTGCGTGGGTGTGTGGGTGTCTGCGCATTCAAGTGCTTCCCATTACATTGCATTGAAAAGTCATATTGCTGATCAACTGTTGAGTGTGTAGTATTGGTGTGGATGTGTTGATACATTGATGCATCTATCCATACAATGTGCATTTGTGTATAAAGACAGTGTGCGTTTGACGCCGTGCAGACTCACATTTTCTCCTCCGTATTCATTAGCCTAGCGCCCGTCTCTCCTGGGATGGCGGATTAGCCCGAGAAGGGAAATTAATGCTTTCTGGGTGGACGGCGTTCTCTCCGCCTGCAGCAGGAGGTCCATTGTCTGGTTTGATATCCGCGCAGGGCACGGGACATCTGATCTGGCAGCCCTGACACACATGACACAGCCGTTCGCACAGAGGGGCCGGAGAGCAAGCTGAACCATGTTGACAGGAAGTGCTGCTGTTTCATCTGGGGATCAGAGGAGCAAAACACGCTTGTGATTGACCTTATTTAGTATAAAAGTACTGGACAGTAATGAAGACTTAATTGGCTTCCTGTTGACAAGTGAGGACATGTCAACAAGAAGTTGATTTACGCTCGTGGTGTGAATCATCAACTTGTTTGGAATTGATTAGACTTTGTAACAGGGGGAAGAGATTCAGCATTCAAGCCTTTATTGGCTAGCAAGTTAGACAGTAAACAACAGGAAATAGAGTTTGACTCATAGAATGTGCAGGGAGGAGATTGATTAGCATTAAAGCATGTGCATGAGACAAGGCCGCTATGCCGAACCACTCTCGGACAGGAGGGAGAGTTGAAATTTGGATGCAATCAATGGCAGCGCATATAAATGCAAAGAGGTTTTCATAATGCATTAGCAGCGTCTTGTATTATTCTGCTTCATTACTGAATAATGCTACATCAGGAATCTTTAAAAAAAAAATCCTTAGGACAAAATTACTCTCTGCAAATGGCGGCATTAAGCTTCAGAGGATAGAGCATGTCTCCCGCCACAATGTCCCCTTCCCCCTTCTCCTTCCTCTCTCTCCTCTGTCCACAAAATCCATCAAGAGAATTTAAGTAGCTGTTAATTACTTCCTCGTCTCTATTGAAAAGAGAAAGAGAGCGGGAGAGAAAATGAGAGAGTACAAGAGAGAGAAAGAGAGAGAGAGAGAGAGAGAGAGAGGCTGAGACTTTAAAAGAGCTAAAGCTTCACTGCGGTGCAAATCCTTTCTGCCTAACAAAACCAAATCAATCTTTACCCCTCAGCCATCCACAAACCGCTCTACGCTCACACATACACACACATGGGAAGATGATCCTGTAAATCTGTGGTCTCGAGGGGCTGTTTGAGTGCTACTCCAGGGTTTTATTTATTGGGAGGGGGTGACCACGGGGGTTTGGGGATTGAAGGAAAAGCGTAAATATCCCCAAATTGCAGCTAAAATGTAACATTAAGATTGGTAAGCCCCACTTTCGCCCATAATCTTCCACAGCACTGAACATCGCACTAAATGACCTCTATTACAGAGCCTGAACCCATTAAGTCGATACGGGAGAGATTACCTGGGAAATAGAGGTGACTAGCTGCCTGCTCTGACAGACGTGGCCTCCAAAAAAGCCCAGGGCAAAATCGAATTTGGGGCCGGGCGTGACGTGTGCCTGTGGGCTAGAATTAGAGGATGTTGTAGTGACCTCCGCTCGCTTGTTAGGAACAAATGTGCGTATGATGGAATGAGGGGTGATCACAGTGCAAATGGCAGAGAGCAAAACCAGGGCAGTGCTGTGGGATTTAAGATCGTGTGAGATCTTGAAAAGTGAACTGGAACTGCAGAGTTGGCAGGTGGTTAGTGAAGTCCTGTACTCTGAACGCCACATGTTGGAGTTCAGCAACAGTCATCAGTCATGTCATGTCCGTCAGCGGCCACGTGTCCTGGTGGGAAACATTTTGTGGTTTAAATCTGCTAAATGCCAAATATGTAAACATACCCTGCAAATAAGTTAGTGGTCCTTTGTGACACTAGACTCAAATTATGTTCAAAGTAGATTCTGGGATGACAGCGTAGTGAGTGTAATTTATACTCACAGGAAGCATATTTGTCAGACTGACTGGTTTTAAAAGGAGAAGGTGGGCTGAATAGAGAGAAAGGATAATAAAATTAAGGATTGTCTTAAAGTTAGTCTTGCACTGTCAGACAGCGCTGTGGAGATAGGTCTAGCTATAGCGCCTGTCTATTCTATAGACAGGATAGGGAGGAAAGACGCTCTGGCTTGTTTGGACTCCTTTAAACCAATCTGAACCTTCCTGGGTGGCGCTAAGCCCCGACAGCGGAGAGAGAGAGAAGTGCGGGACATCCGGCGCCTGATGTGAACAAAACCTTTAAGAACACTTTGGTAATTCCAACGGCAATGGCCCATATGTCCACATCCTCACCTGCTATTCCTTTTCGGTCTCTCTCTTCTCTGTGCCACAAAGAGCCCAAATTATTTCAGTGCACATGCTCGCTATCATGTAGTCAAGTCTAAAAATATATGAAAATGAAGTTGGATTTTTGTAAATGTGTGTATTTTCCAGAACGAAGTGATGTCAGAGCTGTGGTGGTGTTGATGCGTTTTTAAATTCATGCGGATGTGTGTGAGGACCAAAAGATAGAGTGTGTGTGTGTGTGTGTGTGTGTGTGTGTGTGTGTGTTTGTGTGTGTGTGTGTGTGTGTGTGTGTGTTGTTTGATGCAATGGCAGACATCCCGCAGGGAGTGGATAGTGGTGGGGATGGAGGGAGGACATTTTTAAGCACTTCAAAGTGCCTCATTCCACACAGCTGAGCTCAGAGGTGTGTGTGTGTGTATGTGTGTGTGTGTGTGTGTGTGTGTGTGTGTGAGTGGCTCTGATTGTTTGTATGTGTTCCCTCTGTTTAAACCTTTATGGTATTGTCAGTAGGCCTATATGATATGTCTGTCAGACACATGTAAATGTGAGGATGTGTGTATACAGTACGTGTGTGTGTGTGTGTGTGTGTGTGTGTGTGTGTCTGAAGCTGTTTCAAGTGTGTATTAAAAAAGAATAAGCACACGTCTCATACATGCAGAGTAAAAAGAGCGAGGGAAAGTGGAGAATTTGAAAAGATGGGTTTCTGATTTCAACCTCTGCCGCAGTGAGAGTGAAATCCACTTGCTGTGGCTTTGTCTCCTCTTTCCCCGCAGGAGAAAATGGAAATAGCCAACATCGAACCAACGCAGTCAATAGCACTCTCCAGAAAAGGGCTGAGAGGGACGGTCTCTGCCGCAGAGCAAGACCGATGGAGGGAGGAGTGGGCGATAGCCGGAGTATGTCAGATTTCATCTGCCCCGTGTGACACACAGCGCTCTGACAGCTGCGCTACACTCGATCTAGTCTCAAAACTATCTCTGTTGGGCTCACACACACTTTGCCTCTCCTCTCTTTGTCCTCTCTTTCTTTCTTGTGCACACTCTTCTGTCTCTCTGTGTCTTTTCCTCTTTCCAGTTCTCACTCCATCTTCATCAGTCTCTCACCCCCTCTGGGCTGCCATTTTGCAACATATGGCTCTCCCACACAAGCGCTTACACATGCACTGCCATATGCGTTTGCTCATACACCCTCACACACACTGTCCTCGTCTCTCTCCTCCTGTTTATTTGCTCATCTTTCTCCCCTGTACGTCTTCATTAAAATAGCACCTAGCCAAGTCATTCGCATTTATATGAGCTAATTATGAAACAGTGACAAGATGGAGAAGAGGGGTCTTGAGAAGAATGGTTGGTTTTGAATCTGTCTGAAAATGTTTATTCTTGATGTTTCCACTGACCTTTTGATTGGCTGAAATGGCTCTCAGTCTGGCATTCATAAGCTGCCAGTCACTGTGAAATCTCATGTGTCCACTCAGGATTAGATTTGGTCACATTCTCTAGCCACTTTTACCTCAAATAAAGTGGAACATTGAGCTACAGGCCCTGGTACAGTTTGGTCATCAAGGTGTTCCAGCAAAGGTGAAACACTGGTTGTACTGGGCAGCTGTGATATGAGATTCTGTGTGTGTGTGTGTGTGTGTGTGTGTGTGTGTGTGTGTGTGTGTGTGTGTGTGAGATATGGCATTGTGTCAAGGCTAAAACATGCTGAAAGTAACATCTTGCACAGCGGGGCTGCGTGGCAGGTTTGCCGATGTGTGCATTTTATAATGTGAAACACATGTAATGCATATCAGCCAGACAGTTAAACGCTGTGCCTGCACACGACCCATACTGACTACATGTTGAGTCATTACTGATTTAATTAAGGTTAAAGGGGTATGTAATTGCAATTGTGGTCTGTTTCTCGAATATGATTATGATTATGCACGTATTAATCCAGAAAAAGGAGGATTAACAGGGTGAGACTTGGGTGAGAGATGACATCTGGAGCTCACACTTAAATTATACACTTTAACCACTTAAACAATAATAAATAAAGAGGGTAATAAAGGGCTTTAACTACAGTGTATTTTTCTTAAAGCTAACGACTTCATGCACCCATGCAAGGGGAAGAAATCAAATGTACCTTTTAAAGTAAATAGTATTTACAATCTGTACAGCACACACCATCCTGAGGGTGGGTCAGAGTCAACGGGATTGTCATAGACCAGTGTCCAAGCACTGAGACAATGACATGCAGTTTAGCATCTAACAAGTGCAAAAATCAGTAAAGTGCAAAGTAAAGCACAGACTACCATATGAACACTAAATATACAGTATATATATAAATACCATATAAATACCATATGAACACTAAATATACAGTATATATATAAATATATATATATATATATATAGATACTGCATATTCACTATTAAACCATGTGGGCTAAATCATTTAACATGACAATAAAGGTTAGTTTTTTTTACCACACTGTTTATGTGTGTCAACATACTCTTTAAGCATTTTGCACCTTATCTAAAACCATGTGCTCAACCTTTAATTTAAAAATATAGATAAAAGCTCCAAGTTGGCTGAGATCCCCCTTACATGAGGTAATATTGATATTGGTTCTCTAAAAATTATGCAAAATCCTAAATCTCAATAAGAAACAACCCTAATAACACAACAGGAAAAGATACAAGCTAATCTAAAATGTGTTTTATTTTGCATTAGACAGAAACTGCACAGTGGTCATAGTGCAGAGGAAATGTCACCTTTGTCTCTCCCACACGGACTCATACAGTACACACATACATAATCATTAGTTCTCCCTCTCTCTCTCTAATCAGTGGAAGCTCTACCTCGTTCTTTCCTTCTGTAATTACATCCCACACACCGCATCAGGCAGCAGATTGAATACTCATCGCCAGGCTGAGCAAGTTTCAAGAGGGGCAGTGGTGAGCGAGACAGGCCCTCTGTAATGAATTCTGTCCGTCTCTCTACCCTGTCCTCTCTCTGTCCCTGTGTGTTGTGTGTGACAGAATGGGGCTCTTATATAAAGACAAGATCAAACAAAAGCCCGACACCAAATGTACACAGCGTGTTTGATCACAGCATCGTTGCTTGTGTGTTTGTATTACCTTTGACAAAAAAAAAATCCGGTTTGAATGTGGTTGTGTCCTGAATGAATGTGAGCAGCCACTTTAATTAGCAGCAATTGTTGGAGGTATTTGTGGTTGGTGAAATTTGCTGACTAACGAGATGTTAATTAGCTCTTCACAGGCACTGGCACTGCCAGTGGAAGAGAAAGGGCTCCATTCATAATCAATAGGCCTCGCTTACATGTCTCATGTATGGATCTGCCTGCGCTGCTAAATTAACACGTGTGTCTCTTTGTTTTGTTTAGTTTTTTCCTCCTCTGCTCCTCAGTGCTCCCCTGCTTGTTCCTCCTCTTCTGTGTGTTCATGTGTTTGTGTCTGAGTGTGTGATCGCGAGTATAGATATGGCTACCAGGGGTGTGTGTGGGCGTGTGTTTATTTGCATTTACATGCACACTTGTGCACACACATTTTATGTGTGTTTCCTGGTGTTTGTGCCAAGATGACATATTTGTGTGTGTGTGTGTTTCTTTGTATGAGTGTAGACAGGTTGCTAACCGCAAGGATCAATGCAACCTTTTTCTGTGTGTGTGTGTGTGTGTGGGGGGGGGTCTCAGGCGCTCCTGTGGTGAGATTGCATTGACCGCTGTGTTATTGCTCTTTAATTATCAATTACAGCAACCCCCCCACCCCCACCCCCCAATCCCCCATCCCTGTAGAGTGGGGGGGTGGAGGCGTATGCGGAGGTGATAATGAATACAGTGCTGCCATTAGGACAGAAACCGGGCTCTCCGTCTGGGGCTGGGGAGCCAGCGAGGAGGAGGAGGAGGGGAGCTGGCTGGTGTGCTAATGAAACAGGCTGCAGCTCAAGACAAAAGAAAAGCCACCATCCCTCCCTCTCCTTTCCACTCTTCCCATCTCTCCATCTCATCTTGATCCCCTCATCATCTTTTCTTTTTTCATCTCTCTCATGTATTTTCTTGCTCATTTTGCATCCCACGCTTTCAAACAAGCACATTCGCAACAGCACGTACACATGCGCACACACACACACACACACACACACACACACACACACACACACACACACATTCAAACACACTTACAAGGGACTGTGGTCTCTCAGAAAAACAGTGTCTGTATTTACCGAGCCGGTCATCTTTGAAGCTGTCAGCTAATCCATTTGAAAGTGTGCCCGTTATTTTACAGCACCCCATTACTCTGAATATTTCATAGCTTTTCTTTTGTGCTGTTCTTTTTTTTATGGCCACATTTTGCTTTGCCTTAATATAACTGGTGCAAAGATGGAAAAAAATATTGTGAATCTTAAACAAATGAATACTATATGATTTTAGAGTTAAATTGTGAAAACATCTATTAACCTGGGTTTATTGTATTGGCTCTGTGTGCCCGCCTGTCGGTTATTCCAGGTGCAGTGGTTTGGTGGATGTCCTGTTGATTTCAGGCCAAAATTGAAGGTAGCTGTAAATGAGACACATTCCTTCCAGCATACTCCAGCTTTTGAATGTCTTTTTTTATAATGTATTAGAAGTTGTGAAAGAACAGAACAGCAGTGGTTGGATGTTAAGTTTCCAGTCTTTGTTAAAAAGTGGCATGCTTTTATAAAAGATACATTTTTAGGGATGGAAAAAATCAGCTGTAATTGTTTTGAATATTTTAAGTGGAAACAGATAGCTTCTGAATGTATCATTTTACATGAAATAAAGATTTAAATGTGCTGCCTCTCAGGACATTCAGTCAATAAATCACAGCGCCTGCCTCCAGTGCCTATAAAGAGATGCCACATGACATTATGTCAGCAGTGCTCATTTGTGAATAGCCTGTTTATTTGGCTGACATGTAAATGCCATCATAGCAGCAGCATAAAGCACAACGGGATAGAGAGTGAGGGGCTTCCCTTTGTCCTTTCACTGCATGACAGATGAGAGCTGCTCCTAAAATGCAGCCAGCAATCACATCCCATTTTTCCCTTTTAGGAGATGAGACACATTAAATGTCTCCCGGAGGGGAAATGTGAAAACTAAACAGAAAATAAGCGTGGCCTCTACACCAGCATACAAGTAAATAACTGAATTAGAAAAAGGCTAGAACAGCCACGGGGCAATGTGATGGCACATTTTCATGTAGAGGCACATTACAAGGGTGACACCATCCAAGAAGTAATGAGCAGACATGGAGGAGCTCTGCTAAAGGTTTGTTTTCTCTGTCTGTGCAAATTGAGACGTGGTGTAGGAAACGTGACCGAGAGGCAGCAGCCGCACTCTGCTTTGTCACTTGTGCCGTCAACCTGAGCTGGCGCCGTGCCAAGCTGCTCCACCTGTTGTAAATGTGCTCAGAGACAGCGATACAGCGGCAGATAGAGAGGCGGGGAAACCTTGACCTCCAGTACACAACCACTGTCTAGAGACAGAACCGGTTAGATTTGTGCTTGTGTATATTCACGTCTTTGGGACTTGTTTTATTTCAATAGCCTGTATTCACAGTTAGACTTCGCAGCTCCCACATTATGAAGCATTAAAGGACAAAGACATTCCCCAACGTCAGACTGAGAATAAATTATCTCTGTGGGTAAACTGGGTTAAGGTGCTTTTACCCTTCAACGTGTATTAACTGAATTCCTTTTCAGTATCTTTTTTAGTTTGATATTCAGAATAATAGTTCCTCCTGACAGAGTCAGCCACTTCCCCACAACAGGCTTCATTCAGTGGACCAAAAAAATTGGGTTCCCGTCCATGACTCTAGATCTATTCATGATTTCCTAACTGGAGATTTGCAAAAGGAACGGATTAATGCATCTCCGGCTTTGGAGAGGTCAAGATTTTTAGATTAAAGTCAATCAAGGATTCAAGATGAAGAGACAGAAAGCTTATTCAATCACGTTAAGCTCGGGCTGTTGTATATTGCAATTTTCATCTAAACCTTACAATTTCTTCTTTTTTCTTCTTCTTCTTTTAGTTCGGGTTGCTTTTTCAGGTGTGTAAGTAGACTTGAACCTGTCCTGAAACTGAAGTGTTTTAAAACCTTATTTTTGTAGCTGTAGTAGAGCTATTAATGATTAGAAACATACAATATTTGCATTCAGTGGCTGCTACGAAATGATTTTACACACTTGTAAAAAATTCTTGAATGACAGTTGTCTCTAAAAATGTTTCAGACAATGTGCAGGACCTTTAGTTAAAGGGCTCAACACACAAAAACTTAGGTCCATATGTGTTTGTGTTATGGAAAACAAGCTAACCAAGGCATTGTTTCTTAAGAAAACGCTAGAGAGTCCATGGTAGAACTTCAGACATTGCGGTCATTTCTTCTCACTGGCCCTTCCGTTCCCTCCTTTAAGGACCCCCAGCTTCAAAAACACAAAACCATAACCACACTTAAACTCCAGAGGGAGTTCAAATTGCATTATTGTGCTACTCTGACCACACGGAGGATGTTTGAGTTCATGTCCAAGGCCCAGACAGATAGACGGGCAGATCGGTTGCCCAGAGGGAGAGGGGAGAGGACGGCGGCGTCCTGCCAGCCACAGCCAGCTGTGCACGGGGAGGAGGAAGAGGATGCACTCCCTGTCCCCATTCGTCAGTATCTGTGTGTCTCCATCTCTGCTGTCTGTGTCCCCGTCTCTTTTCTATGTTGATTGATTAGCTGTTTACGTCTCTTTCTCCCACAACACCCACATTCACATTTCTGCATCGTCTTCCTTTCTGTCCATCACACCTCCCTCTTCCTCTCTATCCACCCCTCCTCTCCTTTCTCTCCTCCTCCTCCTCCTCCCCTCTCTCACGGGCAGACAAAAACACCACCACCACCCCCCTCTTATCCGAGAAAAATAGACTGGATGCTCATGCTTGCCAAAGTGCCTGCGGAAAGCCTGGCCGGGGCTTTCAGAGAGCTCTGCGAGCAGTAATAGGCAGGCAGAGGAGGAAAAAAGCACGGCCCAATTTGATCCATGTGTCTTGTTTCAGGAAATTGCGTTTTAAAGGGCAGCAGGTCTTTTTTGCACACAAGTGAGGGGAGAGAAAAGAACCTTAACCTACACTTGTTTGTTTGGGAATACCCTGTGAGTCTCGGCACCTGTGTTATTACAGTACATCCTGGTTGTTGTTTTTTAAAGCTCATGAAAGAGCCAGTTTCAGACATAGGAAACGATAACATCGCCAGACATCTCCAATACCGAGGGGATGTCACAGATACTCTGTGTACAGACACACAGTTCAGTATCTGCTCATCTCTCCCCTTAAGTCATTCTGTAAAACCGATTTTGGTTGTTACACAGAGCCTTCTTGTTCTTCAGATTGTTGCCACGGTCTTGTTTTTTGCAATTACACCGTCCCGTACTGTTGTTGTTTTTGTGCGCCGAGCCCCGTAAGGCAAGAGGAAAGAAAGAGATGAGGAGAAACAGATTAGCATGCAGCTAATTGTAACGGAAACACCATCTCCCTCACACCATTGTCTCGCCCCCCTACACTTGTTGGGATGGCGCACAAAGACATAATTCCCCTAATGTGAGGTATTTGTAACGGTGGCTTTGTTGGCAGCGGGTCGGCTGGCATATCACTCCACTGGGGGAGCCTCTCCCAGCCTCACGCTATCCATCACCAGCATCGATGCCAGGCGGGCCTCAGCACACAAGATCCTGCACCCAGGCACAGGTGCGTGCGTTCGTGCGTGCGTGCGTGCGTGCTACTCTGTCACCCTCATCTCATTGTCACTGTAAATAGCACTCTTTTTCTCCTCACCCAAGCCACAGTGGTGTGTTTTTACTGGCCAGTAAGTGCTCATTACTGTTGCAACTTAAACCACTGATTTAAGATGTCATCTACACTTTGGTGCCTTCATGCATTCTTCCGTTTTCTTCTACATGTTTAGTAGCCTGACAGTGAAGTTTCCCGAGCCTCCTCGGCCCGTCACAACCCAACATTAAAGTGTATTCAGTGCAGTTTAGCAGACATTTCAAACAAACCTTTATCAGCAACGTGTGCTTAGTGTTCATATACAGCCTGCATCATTAGCTAAACTTATTCATTTCATAGTGAAAAAAACCCTCATCACTCTCATAAAACACCACAAAGGAGCGTATTGTGTCCGTTCCCACTGTGAATAAGACTCAGACCTTTAATTGTAACTACGTCTGAATGACTCATTCCAGCGCTGAGCTCACGGACATTGTTCCCATTTTTTTGGCACCGTCCGAGTTCAGGAAGAGACGGGGTTAAGCCTGAAACAGTTTTTGTCCTTCAGCCACTCTGAAAACAGCCAAACAATTCTGAGGCTGCTCTTTGTCTCCGTTAGATCGGCTTTTTATCTCCTGAAATCCGCCAATACAGAGAGAGAGAGATACAGCTGTCAAGTGAGAGGATTTGCACTTAAAAAAACCCACACAAGAGTAATAATCACCATGAGCGGGTTGCTGACAAGCGAACATGTTCATGTGCCCGTCCATGTATGCGTTGCTTTTGTTTACCGTGTCAACATGAGTTTTACTTTCCCTCCCGTCCTGCCCTGCCCACTGCTGTCTGCGCCATAAATGCCAGCAGTCAGGAATTCATCTAATTCCCAGCGCCAGCCCCAGTATTTCCCATCCCCCTGTCAAAAGCAGTAGCCAGCCGCATGCGCCTCCCTGTTTACTCTGCTGCTTTATTCTTCGTCCTCGCCATACACATGCACCACTGACCACAGCGAAGACAAACAGGAATCTGTGTAGGAACACAGTGTACAAAATAGTAACACCACCCTTTCAATGATGAGCTGAACCTCCTTCTCTCATTTCTCTTCTAGACAACAATGAGTTCAAATTAGCCCCCATAACTCTCCTTTTCCTGACTATGGAAGGCCTTTATTTTCTAAAGTCACGTATAAAGAAGCCATAATTAAGACAAGTTTGTTCCCATTCTCAGTTACATTTTAGGAGAACATATTCACTCCTGGATTCCTCATCTCAGCGACAGACGCGTGGTTAGAACGTTGGGATCATTGCTTTTTTGCTTTAAAAAAAGTACTGCGTTCATTATGCAACTTAAATTATGTAAGTTGGGCGCCCGGATAGCACAGTTGGTAGAGAGGGTGCCCATATAATGGGGTTTACTCCTCGATGCAACGGTTACAATGTCATGGTCACGGTTACAATGATGCAATGTCACTGAAGTTAAAATAAGTCCACCTTAGAGCCTGATTGATAAAGGATTTTTTACGCCGATACCGATACAAATAAAAATCCCATATTCCAATATATTGGCTGATATACTGTTGTTTTTTTTGGAAATCCAGAAACCCGTAACAAAACAGATTTTCCTAACATTGTTTGTAGTTATTTATGAGTTCTCACTAAAATATGAATCAAAATTAGTTTTATTGTCACAACAGAACAGAGGAACATCAAAATATATTAAAGTTCTCATGAATAAAATGAATTAATAAAAATACAAACTCAAGATATGAAACTTAAAGTCCTTTGAACAAAAACACATTAACAAAAAAAAGAAATCAGTGTTGCCAACAGAGACGTTGTAGAGCGTCCTCTGGTGGACAAACTATGCAACGCCAACGCTCAAAGCATGGTTGACAACCCGTTTTTATTTTTTAAATATTCATTTATCGGAATCAGTTATTTGTCATTATAAATGAATGATTTTTTGATTTTATTTTTAATTTGCCATTATTAATGCCGATACCGATAGATCGGGAAATGCTTAATATCGGCAGATAATATCAGCCTCTAGTCCACATTGACGTTTTGGTTTTTACACGGCACCCAAACAGCGGGTGACAGCACCGCGTTTGTTTGACCCCTCCACCCCGACCTCCTCCTCCCCATGCAAACTTTGATTAGAAATGTATTTCTCATTTGTCTAAAAGAAACGTAATCCGGGAGAAAATAGTTTTTTTCTCAAAACATAATTGAGAAGGCCCTCTGTTTTTTTGGGGAATATAATTTTTAATGCTATATGTCAGTTGGATTTCAGTGGAAGAAGAATTTTAAGTGGAAATGTTATTAGTGTTAACATTAAAATTGCACAATCGTCATCAATTGGAGAGAAAAAGAAATCGCAACTGTGATTTGACGTTTTCTAAATGAAAGGTGGAGGGAGCAGTAACTGAAATGAAACTCTTTTGAAACCCAAAGGAAAGAATATTTGATTTGATTGGACCAAAAGAAGACGAACGATCCGCGTTTGTAGCCAGAGACGTCTCGTCTGAGCCTTCAATTCTGCCTCTTCCCCCAAGGAAATTAACCGACGGATTCCTCCTGACAGACAGCTGTTCCTCCCACAGTGGGTCTTCTTCATAACCTGCACCTCCCCACGACACACACACACACACACACACACACTATTCTGAGTTACTCCCTCCCAGGAGAATAAATCTGCAATCAACTGGGCCTATAAATAGCTGTGGCACACTTCACTGCTGCTGAGGCCCCCCCTGCCCTTCCCAAAGAGCTGCAAACACCTACACACACACACACACACACACACACACACACACTCACACTCACACTCACACTCACACTCACACTCACACTCTAAAGCTCTCCACCCTTAATCCTTAGCAGGGCACCCAGCCTTTCTTTGCTGCTCTGTTTCCTCCCGCTGACGTTATGTGCTAATATTTCTGCAAGCAAACACATTAACAGAGGCTAATTAAAGTAATTTGTCTCTCACATATCTGCACATTAGTTCTAATAGCACTCAGGCAATTAAAAGCCCGAGCCACCAGCCATATTAGCCATTCCATATGACTTACTGTGGTTAAAACCTTTGAGAGAGCCACTAATGCTGCGCTAGGCTAACGCTAGTTATTGGTAGCCGGGGCTAATCACCTCATTAGTCAGCAGGCTTAATGAGATGTGTTATTTAAGTAGATACTGTATCAGGCGGGGTGGGGGGGAGGGGGGCTGTTCCTCTAGAGCCAACATATAACCCAGAGAGAGAGAGAGAGAGAGAGAGAGAATTTTATCATCTATACTGACGCACACACTTATGATTGCGCAGAAGAAGGGAAAAAAAACTACAGGAAAAGATTTACTAACAAACGCCTTCAATAACTGTAACGCAGTGTGAAAGAAAGCCATGTATATGTTAAAGCAACAAAAAACAAGCTCCACCAAGAGACAATGCTCACACCGAAAGATAGAAACATTAGCTGGATGCAGAAAGCAGACGTGACTGGTAGTCATAGAATATTTCCCATTTCAATGGATTTTTTTCGATGGAATTAAAGACCATGATCAGTTTCCAGGCTGTGTTACCTAAAGTTCGTCTCCACACTCCTGAACGTCAGGCGCCTGCATTTGGTTTTGTCATGCGGGCTGAGGGAATGCAACTGCTGAGATTTGAGATACCGGTTTTACCTGCTGGTCCAGAACGTCTTGAAGCTGTGTTTTCCTCTCGACAGGACCGTGCAGGACATGGATTTCCACCCTTTAGGGACACTTCTGGCCTTTTATTAAGAAGCTAAACCCTTGCTCCTCTCTATGGTTGACCTTCCCTGTAAAGACATTATAGAGAACTAGCCCCTATTTGTGTCTCTCATGTGTTTCAGCTAAGCATCTGATTCGCTGAACAATTAATGCCTGGCAATCTTAGGAAAACACATACTGTTGTTTTTTTCAGAATCTTTAAAGACTCCTCGAACAATCGGAGTGAAAACATTTTCAATCTGCTGCACACAAACAGCAGTTTTTGTTATCACTTTCTCAACTTGTTCATCTGTCAGAAGGATAGTCAAAAATGGCTGTGCCTTTACCCAGATTGTACGACAAAAGTTTCATTATCAGTTATATTCTTATTTTATACTTCGGATTGTGTGTGTCCTTTTTCCACCATCTTAATTGCCTCTTCGTTTCTGTGAATCCAGGAATGAATGAAAGCATTTCAGTCGTCCATCTAGATCTTAAAGATCTACTGTCCTGCAACACTGGCACGCAGTTCAGCTGGAACAGTCCCACTGATGCAGGTCTACCACATATCAGTAAACCAATTGAAGTATTGTCTTGTCATTTCATCACGTTCCCCTTGGTGCGATCATATGAGATAACTTAGGCTATCTGCTGCATAACACAGTGTCAGCGTATCTTTAGAAGACAAAAATTTGACCTAAACATTATATTTTTATAGTGCTTTTTAACTGCTTTTACTTGTTTTTCACTGGGCGTTTTAATATCTGGTATTTTCTACTGATGCCTCTTGTTTTTGCACTGTCCCCACTGTTGGACTAATAAAGGTTGTCTTATCTTATTGCATTTGCATCTTTCTCTTATTGTACAAAAATGCAAGAGGAAAAGTCGTTTCTGTTTTGTTTTTACTGTGCATCAGTTGGAATTTTGTTTTCATCCACACTGTCTCAAGAGACTGATGTTTCTGGGAGGACTTTCAGAACAGTGATACATATTTTACATAAATTACACAAGATTGCTTTACAGTATTTTTCAGAAAAATAGACGCTTAGTTCTAACGTTTGGCTACATTAAACAACACTCATGATTGTGTCTCTAGCGATGAGGGTATATGGATGCAAGATATATGATTTAAAATAAAGTAAAAGGTTATTTTTAAAAGTGGTTTTCTAAAAGGTGGATGACTGAATTGGAATAATTGCCTTGCCACCGAACCATCTCTGGAATCACCTTAATAAGGCTCGACTGACTAATTGATGAACTTTGTCAATTATCTCACAGCCAAGTTAAAAGGAGGGCTTTTTAATTGATCAGTCAAGAAGACATACCATGCCAAAAGTGATTGTATTTTGTCTGCAGGTGCCTTGTGTGTGTGTGTGTGTTTGTGTGTGTGTGGTTGCTGAGGTGCTAGCAGACCCCTGACCTTTCCGTGTCCTGATAGCTTCCCCAGGGAGAGAGGGGTTGAGGGAGATTCTGAGAAGGGATGGGGGCGGGGGATGGGGGGTGGAGAATGGGGGGGTAAATTAGGCCTCTAGTTGGAAAACAAGCTGTTTTTGTGAGCACTTGAAAACGTACTCTTAGGACAGAGATGAAACGGAATTTTGATACATATTTTTGAGACCGTTTATGTTTTATATATATATATAAGCCAAAAAAAAAATGATGTCTTCAGTCTTTTGTTCTTTTATTTGAGAATTTGACCCAAAGCTTGTTTTTCTGTCATGTTAACAAAGATGGACACTTCCTTCTGGAGGAAAAGGTCCGTGTGCACCTAGGCGGTGAAAGCAGTCCAGTGTGTTGATGGCAGATTTAATTGTCTGGGGCAAAGGCGAGTGTAAACTGCACGCCTCACAGACAATAAGTGCTTGTGTTACCAGGCTGCACAATGTGTTAATGGAGAAGGGGGGGGGGGTTCTGGTGCTTCCGACCCGGGAATCACATCACCTCCTCCCTGCCTCTGCCCCCTCACTCCCCCATCAGGCGCCCACCATTCGCTCATCCATCACCATCGCCTCTCGCTCTCCTCTCCCCTCCGTCTTCCATCACTCCACCCAACCAATTTAGTCCCCACTCATTTTTCTCTCCTCTGCAGAACGCCGTGCTTTTGTCCTCCATCCTAACCTCTCTTTCACTCCTTTCCCTTACCCGCTCTCTCTGCCAGTGTCTGATTGCAATAATTTGAGCCGTCTGCTGTCGGCGAGGGCGTTGAATGACAGCTCACTGTGTGCGCAGCGTTTTTTCCTATCTGTGTGCATGCACTCTGTTGTTTCTGCATTTTAAATACATGTCAAAATTGAGTTTGTGTTAATGTGTGCGCGTGTGTGTGTTTGTGTGTATTCTGTTAGTAATTAAAACCAATGACGACAAAAAGAACAAAAACTACACCCAGGCTTTGCCATCTGTCCCTACGAACCTAATACTCCTGAACCACCTCTGTCTCTATCTTCCTTTCTCAACACACACACGCACACGCACGCACACACACACACACACAAACTTATTACACATACTCCTAATGTGCCACTAAAGCCGTCTTGCAGCAGTTTCTCTGTAAGCCAAAGCATCCCGAATTAAAGAATATTAGAATGACGGCAAGGTACATCACTCTGGCCTCAACCTATCATCTTGGCACCATTCCTACTACAGAGACAGACAAACATTATACCCAACAAACCAACCCACATACACACACATACATACAAGCAGCCCATCCATCCACACACACACACACACACATCCTACTCCCCACCCAGTCCCCCGTGGTCCCCAGGCTCTCTTTGCCACTCATTAACCCTGTCACGTTTACGGTATGAATTAAATGATTCCAGTGATGCATCCCCACGCAGCGAGGGAGCCGCAGCCAGACCTTGTCCCCCCTAAAGGCTGGAGGGACGGCCCGAGGCGCCACTCTGCCCCCTCATTATTACCAGCATGGTGGTCGCTAGCTGCCACACTGTTGTTTTAGCATGTACGTGTGTGTGTGTGTGTGTGTGTGTGTGTGTGTGTGTGTGTGTGTGTGTGTGTGTGTGTCATCGTCTGGATGTTTGATGTTATAATGTGTGAATGGAGACAGCAGCATCACAGAGGCTTGTTTGTGCTCCCAGCAGTGAAAGGTGAATGTGGTATTCCACTGTTACGTTGTCTTCATTCAAAGATCTGCCTCTTTAAAAAGATGCAAAATTATGTAACCGATCCAAATGATGGATTGGTTTTCGGAAACAGAAACATGTAATTATGCAGTTCAGAAATGATGCACTCACGGAAGTTTTGTAAAAACCGGGTGCTTAACGTGGGTGAACAGGCAGAAGAGAGTTAATTTCAAAAACTCCGAAGGAGAGTACAGACAGAACATACCAACTTTTAAAATAATTTAAGGCCCATATGATCAAAAATATAATTTTTAAAATGTTTTTGTTACTTGACTTGAATGTTTGACTTTTGCTGTTTTTTGCACATGTATCTGCTAAATTATTAATTATTGGGACTCTGGCTTTTCCACCTTATCCCCCAGAGTTAGATGAATCCATACATGCCCTTCTAATCTGTGTGACGCACTATTCTCAGAAGTTTCACATACATTCTCCGTGCTATATATGAATACAGTCCATTTACTCCACCCAAGTAGCAATGCTTCACCTTCTCAGAATATTTCCAAGTATGTACACGGTTAGAAGATGGCTGTGTCAGATGTGACTATGTTATTTGAACATGTATATAGGAACATGTTGGCGTTAATTTGTAGTAGGCTACTTGGAGCCGTTTTCCTCCAGGATCTGTGCTGAGCTAGGCTAGCGGGGGGGG
>NC_048408.1:6536970-6562191 GCF_013103735.1 Etheostoma cragini
AGTTATGACACCCACGGAGATTAGAAGGGTATGTATGGATTTATCTAATTCTGGGGGGATACGGTGAATAAACTAGTCCCAAAAAGTTGGCGTCTCCTTTAACGTGTGTACGTACAGTACGTGCAGGGTTTTGTGACATGTCAACTAGCTTGGTTTCAGGTTCAATATAAAACTAAGACAAGAAAATCAAAACCCCAAGCTCACATAAACTGAGAATGGACAGACTGTTCAGTGTCGTAGGAGACATCTTGTATCTAGCAGTTCAAGTTTTGAAATTTTTTATTTTTCTGAGAGCACAAAGGAAAATATATGACACATCAATATCCAAAGCAGTATTCTATATGTATTCAAACATTTCAGAAGATCTTAATCAAACTTGTATTTTCCTTTTAAAAATACATACATTTTATATGAATGTAGTGAAGAAAAACTATAATGTAAAAAAGTCTTTGTCTGTGGTGTGATACATTTGTTGCCTTTTCTTATGGATTCTATGTCCTTGTAGGATTTGCTCGTCGGCTCTATTTCTGTAAACCTGATCGTAGTGGGACCTGAGTATTTTTATCATTTTCCAACTTTTCATGTATTTCTTTCTCTAATAGAAATAGGCTTCCACATGTGTGTTTTTTCCATGCTTGTTTATTCTTCTTCTGATCAGCCAGCCCAGGGACTGGAGATGATGTGTACCTTTGGTTGTGTATCATCACAGTTACGCCGATGGTAATTAATGTACACTGCCCTTGACAAGGAAAGAGCTGTGCATTGCTGTAGATAATGATAACATGCATGTAAAACACTGTTACAGTAGCCTTAGCCTATGTAAATAAGTCCTGCATAAGGCATCCTCGGCCTGTTTCTCTCTCACAGTAATTGAGACATTAGACAGTGCATTCCTCCTTGGACCTGAGATCCAACTCAAGACTGTCAAAGTCTGACTGGAAGGACACACAGATAGCTGTTAAAAGAAAATGAAAATAGCCTTGGCTTATAGAATATGGTTTAACAACCAAGCTGCAATCAATACGAATGAAAACACCACTCACCCTCTTTATCATCTTTTTCCCTAACTGCTCTGTGTGTGTGTGTGTGTGTGTGTGTGTGTGTGTGTGTGTGTGTGTGTGTGTGTGTGTGTGTTTTTGTGCATATGTGTAAGTGCAGTCAAACGTGACCCTCCGCCTCCTTAGTAGAGCAGTGCCTTGACACGTGTTTCGGTAATGGCGCTAATACACTCATAAATCCAAATAAGCCCAGCACTGTCAAATAAAAGCGAGGGAGAGAGGGTGTGTGTGTGTGTGTGTGTGTGTGTGTGTGTGTGTGTGTGCGTGTGTGTGTGTGTGTGTGTGTGTGTGTGTGTGTGTGTCTAAAGTCTCAGGCTACCAACAGTTCAACAAGGCTTATCAACAGATTCACCATGTCCTGCTGCCGTCTGTTTACAGCTTTGAGCTAACACATACACCTCCTTGATTTCGCTCTGATAAGACACTGCTGTGCGAGTGTGTGTGTATCTGTGTGTTTGTGTGTGTGTGTATGTGCGCACATGAAGGACGTGTCAACTACACCCATTGAGACAGCTCAGTGCTGTTAACCTCAGTGTCCTCCTCATTAAGGCTCATATCCTTGTTGCCATGGACGATATGAGAGGAGGCAGATAAAGCAGTAGGAGGGATTTGCATGGTAAAGCCTCATTCTCTCTCCCACTTCTTCTTTTCCTCACTAAAAGCAGAGTGGCTCTCTCTCTCACACACACACACACACACACACACACACATACACACACACACCCCATCTCCCACTCTTTGCATGGCCTGAATGCATAATCATGCTCTTTCGGACCTGTAGTCCAAGTATATGGAGCACCCGTTTAGAAACAAACGGCTGAAAGCCTGCCGGGCGAGATTGAAATAAGAGAGTGAGAGCAGAGGGGAGACACTTGAGAAGGGGGATTTTTGGTGTAGGATGAGACAACTCATCTATCTTCAATATCCTTTCAGGAATTAGGACAATAAACAGATTTAGTTTCAGATTCATGGCAATGCATTCTCTAAAATTGTATCATTGCTTTCACTGAGTCTTCTGCCAAGACCTTGAAGCTCGCTTCACTTAGCGAACATGTGAGCCCTCATGGATAAACTGGCATATTCGCAGACTTTGCAGTGAGAGGTTTTTTTGAGTTGTGATGACTGCTCCCTGTAAGATTTACTTAGAGGTTGAGATCCCTCAGCGTGTCTGTGATATATGGCTGTTTAGTGTGGTCTACTTCATTCAAATGATTTACACATCGTGATTCCCCCAACATTTCTTTAGGAATGCGGTCAAACCAATGGCTTCTCGAGGGAGTGTTGGTGTTCACTAAACTCTGGCAGCAGCTATCTCAGGTGCGGTTTTATTTGTTCATTCCTTAATAAAAACATGAAGCCAGCAGAGTTTCCGTGGTGGAAAACGTTAAGGTTGAAGATTTCTGTGAAGTCATCTCTCGCTGTCGCTCTCTCTCTCTCTCTCTCTCTCTCTCTCTCTCTCTCTCTCTCTCTCTCTCTCTCTTAGCAGAACAGCTGCTGCGGTGGTGTTTTCAGGAGTGATTACTCTGACTGACTAAACTCCAACAGAGTTCAGGTTTACACATTCAGTCTGCCGGCTCTGGCAGAAAATATAAAAAAATGCTTCTGAACAGTTGGATAGTAGGTTACTCCAGATTGGTCTTGGTCTTGACTCCGGTCTCAAGACAACTTTTTGAAGGTCTTGTCTTGGAACCAACCCCGTTTTGACTCGGTCTAGTCTCTGTGTCCGATAAAGAGGACTGGGGATTTCATTTTAAGACCGGTCAAGACCACAACTGCCGGGAAACTAAAGGAAACCCTTTACTGCCTTTGCATTGTCTGATTTATTTGTTAAAGTGCTCATATTATGCTCATTTTTAGGTTCACAATTGTATTTTAAGGTTGTACCAGAGTAAAAAACACCACATTTTTGTTGTACGGCACATAGCAGCAGCTCCTCTTTTCACCCTGTGTGTTGAGCTCTCTGTTTTAGCTACAGAGTGAGGCCTCTCACTTCTGTTACATCTTTGTTGGGAGTCGCACAGGGGAGAGTTCCACGCTAGCAACTAGGCAAGCATTATAGCGCGTGTTACAAAGTGACGCACATTATAACATGCACAAAATAAGAAATGTAACACTATAAAGGAAAGGTGAAAAGCCGAAAAGCATTATATAAGCATTTCAACATCATTACTGATTGGTTATAAAACTTCCTGCATGAAATTCCCCCAATAACTTCAAGCATTTCTAATCTTAAATTTTATGAAACCCTTAACACACACTCCTGAGAAAGTGAATGGGGGAGACAGGAGTAGAAGCTCCGGCTGTCTGGGAGATGTCAGCCAAATTGTGACAGAAGAGGAATCTTAATTTGTTTTCTGTGGGTTCTTTATGGGAATGTAGATCTGTCCGAGAGATTTCAGGCGTGCTTATCCTTAGCAATGTCCACATTTTATAGTGTGGGACTCCCACTGCCTTGGTCTTGGTCTTGAGTCGGTTTTGCTCTGCCTCAGTCTTGTTCTTGGTCTTGACTCAGACTCGCCCTTCCTTGATCTTGCCCTTGGTCTTGACTCAGACTCGCCCTGCCTTGGTCTTGGTCTTGGTTTTGACTTTGTCTTGCCCTGCCTTGGTCTTTCTCTTGGTCTTGCTCTTGGTCTTGACTTCGTCTCGCCCCCTTTCTTGGTCTTGTTCTTCTTCTTGTCTCGGTCTCAACCCCTCAAAGTCTTCGACAGTGCTAAGAGCGGGTCACAACATGGTGGAAGTTCACAGTGGGACTGTGCGTCTGCCTGTTTACTTTATGCAGCAGCTTTTGGCAGCTCACTGTCCTCCAAAGCTCTCCTCCCAACTTTAATTATCACATACACACACACACAGTAATGCGTAATGTGTAGACACAAAAATACACACAAACATACACAGCGCCCCAGAGAGTCCAGAGGAGCAAAGGGAACAAGGGAAGGAAAACCAAAATGTTGCCAGTAAAGAGAAAATAAGAGTGTTAAAGGTGGACTCCCTTCACACATAAGTGTTGTTTCAGAAAACACAAGTGATTTTACATTGACCACAATATGGAAGGTATGTTTATGTGTTTGGCTGTGTGTGTGTGTGTGTGTGTGTGCAGTGCTACAGTGAGAAGGAGGAATGTCCTTTAACCACATGTCTCACTGTCACTGAGCACAGAGGTGTGTTTACATCAAGTCCAAAAGTCAGCTGCATTCATGTGAAAAAAAACATCCTGGTGCCCAGAGATGGATAAAATACTCACTGCCCGTACTCAAGTAGAAGTAAAAGTGCTGATTTAACTTCTGTACTCAGGTAAAAGTAACAAAGTACAGGCTTGGAACTCTACCTAAAGTATAAAAGTTAATGTAGCCTTGGAATGACAACCATTTTTATACAAAGCTACCTGGACCACACACATGTCCCTAGAGAGCACCCTGAGGAACTTCAGTGGACATGAAAAAAGGCTCTTTATATGCCATTGGCTACATTTTAAATCTATGTCTGCCAATAGGCCTAAAATATCACATATATGATTATTTTGACAGAGACTGGGACACCTGGTTAATAAGATTCTAACTGAGAAGCAAGATATGAATTCAGTTGTGATTCCGTGAAAAATTCCTAGATCCAGTTTCTCTTTTTTAATCTCCCCCTTAACATTTAAAGGAATCTACAAATATGTGTGTGTGCTCTAATATGGCTTCTGGAAAGAAAATAAAGGATAAAATACTTTCCCCACATTTTTGTCACTTTTCAATGTTGTGGGGGTTTTTTTCTTTAAGTTTTTGGTATTTTTATTTTTTGACATTTTCAGCGCCTATTTCGAGGGGCCATTTTTGTGAGAGAAAAAAATAAATCCCGGAAAAACGGGTCAATTTGACCCAAGGACAATTTCCCCATGCGTTCAAAGTTACGCAGCACATTCACCAGGAGTTCTTCTTGATGCCTACTGTCTCAAACATCTCTCTCAGATTAGGCCGAGGATGATCGGGAATGTCTCGCTGCTTGTCTGCCCAATCTCTGGGATATCTGTTTCTTCATTTTCTATCATGTTGACTTCCATGCTACTTGCTAACATTAGCGCCAGCAAGCTGCACTGATTTGCTACAAATGAATGCAGAATGCTGCCAGACCTGTTGAGTCGTTTTAGTGTTGCGTCAGATGCAACGTACATTATACTTCCATCCAATTAGATTGAATACAGTATTGATGACACAAAAAATAATAATGCAACTCCAGTGAAATGATTTGAAACTTGTTAGTGAGGTCTAGCTTAGACCTGTTCTGTATTTAAAGCTGATTCTGGTTTCCAACTTGGCCCCAGGTGTGTCGGACGGGGACAACTTCTCTCTGTTGATGCACCGTGCAACTTAACTAACAAGTTAAAAAGAACACAAACAACAGAATCACTAGCTAACTCATTTTAAATGAGCATGAACCACAGACCATTACAGCAACAGGCTTAAATGACCTGACAACATAACTCATATGACTTACAGTTCTCAAAGACACACACACACCATCTCAACTGATGATCCTCCGGACAGCTAGTCTCTTTTTCTTTTCCCTCCGTGTGCCGCCCGCACCCGCTCGTGGTGTGAGACGCATGTCCGCGGTATTCTCCAAAATTTTCTCTAAAATTGGCTTGTTACTAGTAAAATTTAAGGAGTAGAAAGTATCAATATTTGTGGTATAATGTAAGGAGTAAAAGTAAAAAGTCGCCACAAAACAATATTAAAGTAAAGTAAAAATATCAGAAAAATCTACTTGAGCACAGTAACAAAGTATTTGTCCTTTTTTATTTTCATCTCTGCTGCTGCCTAGCAAGCAAAAGTTAAGGCTTCATGTCACTATCATGTAAAAACTATGAATGTCCAAATCCTGTTTTTTGGGAAATGAAAAAAACGAATTTCAAAAATATTTTATGGAGCTATTTAGCCACAAAAAGTGTGATGAAATTGTCTTATCACTGCTTAAATATTAAATAAAAAAACACAGACAGACATAAAGAGAGACCAATAGCATACATTTATGAAATATGGAGATACAAGGTGTCTGCATGACACCGGCAGTATTCCCATGGATCTACTGTTGATGCGTTGTGTGGCTCATAGCGACTCTACAGAGCTTTGTGGCCTCTTTAAGCACATTGTTTTGTTAACGGGCAAACTCCACTCTAATCAACCTTGTTTCCTGCCATAACAGGCAGGTTTTGTTTGTGTGCAAACATGCTATGATAAACCTTCGCTGCAAGCACGGCACCGAACGGAAGACAAACTATGTTAGTGACTAGCTGGTGAGCATTTTATTGAGCCAGATGATAGGGACCAAAATAGAGTTAAAAGGAGAGGAAATAGTGGACTCTGAACTACAGTAGTTGTTTAGTGTGAGTGTCCCAGTGAGTCAATATGTCCGAGTAAGTTAATATGTCCCCGTAAGCCACTATGCCTCATGTCCCAGTGAGGCAGTGTTTCCCAGTGTGGCAGCAAGTCCCAGTGAGGAAGGATGTGCCAGTAAGACATTATGTCCAAGTGAGGCAGGTAGTCCCAGTGAGGCAGGATGTCCCAGTAAGACAGTATTTCCCAGTGAGGCAGTATGTGCCAGTGAGACAGTATGTCCCAGTAAGGCAGTATGTCCCAATGAGGCAGTTGTCTATGCACAGTAGCAGGATCCGGTTGCACCAGCTGTTCCTGAACTCAATCTTACCCAACTTATAATGTAAGTGTAGATTTACACATCACAATTAAAATGGGTTGCACCACACACACTACTTAGTATGTGACAGAATTAACGTTAGTGTGCTGATAATCCCTTTAAGTAGTAAAATAGTTTGTCGACAACATTGGACCTGACATTTCAAATGCTGAATAATGATGTAAACTGAAGTTTCACAAAACCCAGATCGGATGTCCACTAATACACAGATTTCTACATTAATATATTATATGATACTATACTATATCCATGACCCTGAAAACTGAAGCAGTTAAATAGAATTTGGCCATTATTCTTTTTTATTATGTATACCTGTGCTTTTCCTACTGTGACATGTCACAATGCCTTTTATGAAAATTGACAAAATAAAAAGTCAGATTTTGTTTCAGCTTGTTGCATCAGTGATTTCCACATGTGCCTATATCATGGGAATTTATCAAGTGTAAAACATCAACAAAAAAAAAGAAATGTTCCAATATGTGAAATGACATTCAAATCAACTTTTTATTTCAATTCAATCAATTCATAACAAGAATTATTTTTGAGACACTTTACAGATAGAGAAGGTCTAGACCACCGTCCATAATTTACAAGGACCCAACAGTTCTAGTTCCCCCCACAGCAAGCGAGGATGAAACCTCGGACAGACCAGTTCTCTTGGTAGGCGGTGTCTGACGGGCCGGTTGGTGGTATATTGAAGAGTGGCTGGAACAGTCACAACAAAAGATAATGGAACAGTGACTAAAAGTAGTAGTTTGTAGTAGTTCATGGCTAGCAGGGCACTGCGCGGCATTACAAGGCACCGATGTAACGGCATCGCAGGACGTGTAGCAGGACCACGGCGACAGCTGCAACCGTGATTTTGGAGCCTCCCTGATCCAAGGAAACATGCTGGGGGGAAAAAGAACAGAAGGACTCCGGGGAATGACTCCCCACATTCCATATGTGATAAATGTCCCCAGTATGATCCATAAAGTATCGCATTAGGGTTTATTTGTCATCTTCCTGTGTCCAAATTCCCTCCACATCATTCACCTTTACACCTCCAACCAAGTATGTGTGGTCAGCAGATCTGTTCACCGCATCAGAATGAGGCGTGGTGCTGCTTTGAGATAAAAACGTTGAACATGGCGGAATGATTGAGATAAGGAGCCGCTGCAGGAGCTTTACGTAACAGTCAGTGTTGACTCGCTGTGGACTCCAACCAGCAGAGTCATGTGGCTCCAGCTTTCTGGATGATTTGTTGGTCTAGCGAGAGAAGTAAACAAAGCAGAGGGGACGGAGGGAGGATGCATGTGAATCTCACACATACACACACACACACACACATACACACACACACACACACACACACACACACATGTCCGATGTTTTCTCCAGCTGTGAGTACAGTCTGTCTCTCCTAGGGGCTGTGACAGGGACATGGAACGCAACTCACACTCCTGTCCACCTCCCCCATCATTTCCACACACACACACCCACACACACAGACACACACACACACACACATTCAGATGCACACACAGGCAGACGCACACACAGTCAGACGCACACATCAGCACACTTTTCTCAGTGGTTTTGAGATGTCACGTCTGGCTGAGTTTGAAGTGTATCTAAGGGGCTATGATTATTATTCTGCACTACACATTGACACGAAGCACACACTCTTCTCTGGAGAGCCCCAGTAGAGCTGGGGACTCATCCCGTGTGAAAGGCTGCCGTCGATGACCCTGCTCAGTGGGTTTTAATGTTGCCTCAGGCCAGTTTGATCCAGACCTGTGCTTACTCTCTGCTCGCTCCACTGAACCTTCTACCTGCTTCACACAACACACACACACACACACACACACACACCTACCCATACATACACACACAACAAGGACTCACGAGACAAGGAACATTTTGTCTATGATAGTTGGGGTCGGAGTAAAAAAATCTGTATAAGTGTTCTGTTTGTGTTATATACAGTTTTTGTTGTTATTTTTATGTATAATTATTAATTTTAATTGTAGAGATAATTTGTAGTAGATGCTGCTGAAAACTGGAGTCAAATTCCTTGAATATGAAGCACAGTTGGTCAATAAAATTGATTCTGATAAAAGCCATTACTGTAGGAGAAACTAAATGTCCCCAGGTCAAAGTGTCCCATGGTCCAGGACACTTTAGTCACACCTTCCAATAGGTCCCACTACATGGTTATTACATGGACAAACAGCATAAGTGTGTGTGTGTGGTGTGGTGTGTGTGTGTGTGTGTGTGTGTGCGTGTGTGTTTGTGTTTGTGAGAGAGAGACATTGGATCAGTTGTGGAAACAGTGACACACTTTGTCAAGTCATCTTTGTGAACTGAACTAACATTGTGCGTGTGTTCGTGTGTGTGTGTGTGTGTGTGTGTGTGTATGTGTGCGTGTGTGTGTGCGTGCGTGCGTGCGTGCGTGCGTGTTTGGAAGGTTCTGAAAATTAGAAAATAATACACAAAAGTTAAGGAGATGAGAACAACTGAGAAGATTGGAATGTGTTTAGATGGGCAGTTAACATATGGCACTAACTCTTTATCTGGAACGGTAACACCTCAGATGTGCATGCCTGCGTGTGTGTGTGCCTGCGTGTGTGTGTGTAGGTTATCAGCTATCCAGAGTTTTACTGCCTGTGTTAAAGCACTTCCCCCAGAAAAATGTTTTGATCCGCTGCCACACATGGTTAAGCATTCACCATCTGACTCTGCTCCGTTTCACACAGAAGCCTGAGGGACAGAGACAGTGCAAGAGTAAGTCCAAGTTGTGGAAAAAGAGGTGTTGAACTGGTCAGGCATGCCTGCCCTCACCTCCCCGCTCTCTCTTACCTTGCCCCAGAGCTCCCTAAAGCAAAAATACAGGATCGCTTTTCCCTTCCAGGTTTTTTCAACCTGCATGGACATTCTGCTCTCTTTCCACTTCCCCACTGTCTTTCTGTTTTTTTGTCTCCCCCACCCCCCATTCTTTGACTTCACCTCTCTCTCTCTCTCTCTCTCTCTCTCTCTCTCTCTCTCTCTCTCTCAGTATATATGCACTCCTGCAGCAATGGGAAATCCTTCCAAATCCATAATTCACGCTTCAGTGCTCCTCTCTCGTCTCACCCCATTTCTCCCTCTGCAGGCCTCTGCGTGTGTGAGAGAATAAGAGACCTGAATGTAGATTCAAAGCCCTTGTGGAAAAATACTAACAAACATATGGTTACACACACACACACACACACACACACATTGTTCCACACATTTCCAAAAACACATATTATTTAGATGAACACACCACACATTACAATCTTGTGCCAATAGTTCCTTTTTAATTACTCTGTAAGCGACAGAGAAAAAAATATAGATTTTAATTTTACTGTATGCAAATGAGAGAAAGACTCCCACTGACACATGCTGCACATGAGAAACAGGATATCAAAGAGAAATCCACTGCACACAAATCGAAACGCATGTAAAGTAGCGCCTAGTCTGTCCTAAGCTGCTGGGCGTGCAGGCCGTTTGGGAGAGATTCAGTACACTCCACTGAAAAGCTTGTTCAAAGTATAAGCTTTGCCTTAATGTGTTTTTCTTTAATGCAGCGTAGAAGCCTAATTTGCTGTTTTTAATTTTGTTTTTTGTATGTATGAAAAATAAAGAAATCCCTGCTGACAGCAGAAGCATGTTATTTTAAAATCTGTCAGAATAGTTTACTTGCATGGGAAGTAATCACTGTTGGATGTAGGTTACAAGCTGTCTCACAGCCTCTACTCATAAGATATTAACAGCAGACATGAGATGATAAATATCAGCACTCTCTCTGTAAAGGATAATTCAGCTTTATTACAACTTGGGTCTTTTTTTTTTTAGTGTTGCCTCTTGTTCCAAAATTGGAATTAGAACATTGAATGAACCACAAGTTTTAAACAAAATACCCGGTTAGATATTTGTAATTCAATGATTACCCTAATTGTCTGTTGAAATCATATATCACAGTTTACACACCATCTTCCTAGTAAAACCTTTCCCCACGGTACTTACTGCAGTTCTTTTCCGTGGTGGTAACTACACACATTTTGGTTGTGCCTGTTTTTTGATTTTACCTCAGAATAAAGTGATTTATGTCATTTGACTAAACTTCTAACTTGTGTCTGATCCTCTGAACACTCAGGTAAATATGGGGCAAAGTGGGAAAGCTTGTAGAACAAAACATTTGAACTTGTGTGTTAGAATTCCCACTCATGTGATCTGAATCTGAAGTCACACAAAGAAAAAAAACCACGAGAGCTTGGAAAAAAAAGAAAGAAATCGGAACTTTGAAATTTGCACTCATAGAAAATGTTCACACACCTGTTTTCTGGATGTGAATTCCCTGAAAAAAATGCTAAGTTTTAGTTGTGATTGAAAATGAACGCAAGTTTAAAAAAAAGTAAATAAGTAACTGTTTCATTACAAGTTTGCAGCTGTCATTGTGTTCATGTATATAACAATCTACACATCTGTGTATGTGTTTTCTGTGACTTTACATTCAGAAAACAAGTGTGTGACCTTTTTTTACAAGTAGGGTTGGGTAATGTTTGGATTTTTAAGATTTTCATAATTCCAACATAGTAATATGCTTTTAGCTCCGTTTTGGTGAGCCAAGAGGGAAAATATGGCATTTTAACAGTAGCCTACATTTGTGGTAGCTAGCTAACGGTAGACTACAGAGAAAGTGTGATCTTTTCACGTTGATTACGGAGCGACAGAGGGAAAATATTTCAGTCGACACATTAAGTGGAACTGAAACGAGGAACCAAAATTTGCGTTCTAATTTGGCCCGATTCCTACCGGTTGCACAGGAAACAGTTCCCTAGAGGAAGCAGGTTGCGGTACCCCAACCTTATCTTACATCTTGCAACATATTTACCTTCATAGTCATTTCCTGTCCTGTCAGACTTTATTGTAGCCATATTGCTGTGTTCCCAAATTTCAGCAATGACTTAGTTGTGCAGAATGTTATAACTGATAGAAATGATGGCTCAAATTGCGAAATGCCAGTAAAGAAAGTGTACTGTGTATATGCTCTTTTGGAATTAAATATAGAATATTCATCTCATACAATCTCTCTCCCTCAAAGAACCTGAAACACACACACACATGCACGCAGGCACGCACACGCACACACACACACACCGTGATCCATCTCATAAATAAGCGGGCTCCCCGAGATGGCCGGAAACCCAGAGACAGCCCCGACACGTGGAGCAGACACAGCCAAGACCTCCTGGTCCCACGCCACGCTCTCTCCGTGTGTGTGTGTGTGTGTGTGTGTGTGTGTCTGTGTGTGTGTGTGTTTCCATATTTATGGCTGCCTCTGAAATTCCCGTGTGTGCTCTGACGAGCATGTGCACATTTATCTGTGTCCATTGGTTGTGTGTGTGTGTGTGTGTGTGTGTGTGTGTGTCTCTCTGTCTCTCTGTCTATCCATATTTATGGCAGCCTCTGAAATTCCTGTGTGTGCTCTCACAATCATGTGCACGTTTATCTGTGTCTGTTAGGTAAATGTGTGCGTGCGTGCATGTGTGTGTGTGTGTCCATTGAATGTGTGCTGCTGTCTCTCGCTGCCAGATTGGCCTCATGTCTCTCTCTCTCTCTCTCTCTGGGCTGTGTTGACTTGCACAAGGCTTCTTAGTTCTGAATGTGCAGACGGCCCTCTCTCTCTGGCCCCTCAAACACTCTCTGCTCGGTCACTTGGCTTTTGTACAGGCAGAGCATTCAGTTGCAACTGTGTGTGTGTTTGTGTGTGTGTGTGTGTGTGTGTGTGTGTGCATTAGACAAAAATCCTTTTTTTAATCCCACACCGGGGACATTAACACATAGCAGAATATCATGTCATATTATCACAGCAGATAATGCAGAAAAGTACAACAAAGACCCTCTGAAGATAAACAAGAAATGTATATATGTACATATAGAGAATAAATAGTTAACAGTTAAATCTACAGCACTGTCGAGTCCAAGTATGAGTCACCAAAGAAGAGTCTGAGCGAGTACGAATCAAGTCATGGTGCAAGTGTTTGTCTGAGTCGGGTCACAAGTCCAGAGAATAGCTACTGGTTTCGGATTTGAGTTTGAGTCCAAACTCGTGTACTCCATCACTGCCTATAACACATAAAAGTAGTCAGAATCTTAATCTAACTTCCAAATTTTATTTCATGAATGCTCTGGACTGATTTCACTAATCCTCGAGGCCAAGTCATCAGTGCGGGGGTCCAAGTCTAGTCATGAGCCTGCAGAATGGCAACTTGAGTACTCCATCACCGATCTACACTAATGCACAGTTACATTAGTATTGCACGGTTCATCAGTCCTTGTGTGTGTGTGTGTGTGTGTGTGTGTGTGTGTGTGTGTGTGTGTGTGTGTGTGTGTGCACGTGCGTGCGTGCTTGTATGTGTGTCGCTGACGGAGATGAGTTCTCCACGGCGATAAGGGGGCATCCGAGAACGGAGCTGGCCTTCCTAATCAAGTCTTTTGTACCGCACTTGTGTCTTCACTCAGATGTCCATTCTCGTCATTCTCTCCATGCTCATGCCGTTTTTATGTTCTTAGACTACACCAAACACTAAACTCGCCCTTAACGAGCTTTTGATCCCCAAATGAGCCTGACCCCCATTAATGGCCACCTGCTCCGTGCCTATGGGGAACGTGCTGTAGCCAAACACTGTGTTGTTTAACATGATTAACACACAACAATGTGGGGGGTCGGAGGATGGAGTGTGCATCAAAAGGAAGCTATTGGCTTTTAGTGATGTTTTTCAGCCTCTAACTGACTCCATACAGGCACACGGACTGGAGAGCATTGAAATGAAACAGCAGCAGGAAAGCGTCCTGTTGTCTTTTGTGTGTCTGGATGAGCCTGGGAGTTATTTATGGGCTCTTTAACACACTGAGAGGACAGGGAGGAGGGCTGGAGAGGTGAGCAGAGCGTTGGACGGCTCATTCAACAGAGTCGCAGCCAAAGCAAAGCAGCTTTTTTCTCCATCTCCTTTTACAAAATTCCTTCTCATTCCTACTCACCCTCCTCCCTGTTTTTTTCTTTTCTCTTTTCCATCTCTAGCTCCCCCATACCTAATACCTTCCGCAGATCTGAGGGATAATTCCACTTTTTTCCCCCTCCCTCAGCCTCTGAATCAAATCTAATTTCACTCAGATCCACTCCTGCTAATTTGGCGATAATGCTTCAATCCCTCTCCTCCACCTCTCGTATCTCTCTGCAGCTCTTTTACTCCCAATGAAATTCAAGTGTAATTTTAAAATATCTCCCACTGAATCAAATCTAATTTTTCTCACCATCTCTCACAGTAATGTGTATTTAAAAAGGTCTAATGCTTTATTTTCTCTCTGGTGATCTCTCGGTGCTTCTGCTTCTCCATCCTTCTCCGTTTCAACAGCGAATGGTGGAATGGTCGAGATCATTTGATGAAGATAGGGACTCTTGGGAAGAGAAATGTGCAGATTGTTACAGAAACATAGTATTAGATGAATATGATTTGAGTTCCATTCATTATTTAATGGATTCACTTAATTTCAGCATTTCTTGAGACCTGAAGGGATTTTGCAAAAACATGGACCAGTTAAAATGCAAGCATCTCTGGCACTATAGGTTTTATTTCCCTCTCTTTCTTCTTCTCCCTTGTTTCTTGTCACACTCTCTCTTTCTGTCTCCCTCACACTTTGTGTCTCACCCCCCCCCCCCCCCCCCCCCCCCCCCCCCCCCCCCCCCCCCCCCCCCCCCCCCATCCTCTCCTCCAGAGTGTAACCAAGGGTGCAAGATGTCTGGTCACAGAAAATGTTCCCACATATCAAAAGGCTCCTGGGTTCTGAGTGGAGGCAGCCAAGAGAAGGAAAAGGTCAAGTTGAATACAGTGTTGGAGGATAGAGGCATGGGGGCAGGCCTGTGAACAACGCTGATTAATACCAGCAGCAGAGAAAGGGCACCGAGAGAGGGAACCAATGCTGCACTGCTTTGTCCTTTATTTCCTCTTTGAAATATCCATTCATGGCGCTTCCCTATTGTCTATCGATGTTTTAGAATAACTTCATTTGTGTTAGATCTATGCTTTTGATGCTGTAGCACTGATAACCCTCACAGAAAGGTCAAATCGGTGTCAACAAGATGTGTGTATGGAGTAGCATAAAGAACCAACTATATTGTAAAGGATACAATTTAAAAATGTTCCCCAATGGGAACATTAAAAGAGCCAAACCAGCAGTGTATACAGGTTTCTCTATCCTGCCCATTCATTCATTTGTTTTATATCAAAGACCGATATCTTTAAAAATGTTTTTCAAAGATATAGTTTTATTTTTTAACAGGCTGAGGTAATTTCCTAAAACAGCTGGGCACTGTAGTTTTCTATAAACGTTTCTCATTTGTGGGGACTATTTCCAGCGCTGGATTAATACACATTTCATTGTTATGGCGCTAAAATACTTCCTTAATCCTTAAAACAGTTTACAATCTGTCCCGTTCATATAATATATACACAAGCATTTCTACGAAGCCTTTATGCATCCCAAGTTATTTACAGCATCAAGGTGGTGCATGTGGGATTGACTCAAAAATAAGTACAGTGGTCATGCTCATAGTGGAGTGTGTGGCTCACTGATTTGATTCTTTTCTTGTAATACAAGTTTTTTTTATTGCTTTTCCTGTGGTGTACAGTTCAGTGTATCACATGCAGAGACATCTCTTGTAACAATACAGTAAAGTCTTTACCATATACAAAATATTATATAAAATCAGCAACACTCAACACACATTAATAAGCTCAGCAGCTTTAGGGGCACAGCGATGTTGTAATCAGTATGATTATCAACGCAGCAGATTATAACATCTACTATACATTCAATCAACCTTGTTTATGTTACAGGTTTGTCAGTTAGACGCTAGCCCATGCTGGTGCTCTACCCTTGTTTACAGTATTCATCCTGTTTGGCATATGCTTGTGTGTAGCTGTTTTTATCAGGGAAATAGCCCACTCTTCTAATCCTGGAGTTTTAGGCGTTTGCCAGTGTTTAGGTATTGTTCCGCAGCCACTGGAGTGTCAACCATGATTACAGATAACTCTTTACGTGATATGTTGTCTTTATCTTTTGGACAACTATGGGGCTCTATGGCACAGACAAATAATATATATCAGGCTTCAGCTGACACACAGGAGGCCTAATTCATTTATGGGATTTGTTGACAAAAGAGATGGAATATCTCCAGTCTTAGCCTTTGAATTGACTATCAATGGAACAATATGACCAATTATTTAAGGAGATTATAATAAGTGTTGTTTCCTTCTGCACTGGAAAAGGAGACAACCAGTACAAGGCTAACACAAGTGTAACCTCTTTCAATAAACAGCTCTCCAAATCCCTCTCAACGAGGCAGCCGTTTACATTCAGATTCCTTGTGTCATTTCTCTCCTCGTTCCCCTCCATTCAGTCCTGTCTCCTCCCCACACCACGTTGCACCCTAAAAATGTAAAATTCAATCACAATAAGCAAATTTGCTCCCCCACAGGACATCATTGAGTGGCACGCAGCAACAGTGCAAGGTACTCCAATCAATGGCCTTGTTCCCTCAACACAGGCCCGGAGCTGGTAATTTGCATGACATTGGTCTCTCTCTCTGTCTCTCTCTCTGTTTCTCTCTCTGTCTCTCTCTCTGTTTCTCTCCCTCTCTCTCTCTCTCTCTCTCTCTCTCTCTCTCTCTCTCTCTCTCTCTCTCTCTCAAGCACAGCCACAAACAGAATTGCATGCATATTATGATCACACACTTATTGCACTCCATAACACAAAAGACAAGGATATTTAAACAGGCACAATGCAGGCACACACACACACACATACACACACACACAGTGAGATAGAAAAACTACAATAATAACAAAGGCAGTTCTTCCTTATGACAAAAGATGTGAAGTTTCCACTGAACATTAATCCAACTTACTGCAGCCCTCATGTGCTCTGGCTCCTGTCTGCTGCTGCTGGTGGGCAGATAATAGACGTGTGTGTGTGTGTGTGTGTGTGTGTGTGTGTGTGTGTGTGTGTGTCACAAATCATTAGTTTGTTTATGAGTGCTGTGTAATTTACGGTTCACTAAACCCCTTCGCCCTCCAATCATAGCTCAGGCAGGTCTGTCAAGCTTTGGAGTTACAACTTGATAAAGTGGTGTGCATAGGGTTTGTGTTTAGTATGCAATGCGTTTGTAGGTTTTTAGCCTTTCAGAATTAAAAAGCACAAGATCAAGGTGAGGTGTGCCCATTGCAGTTACACATAGAAAGCCAAATTTGGTACAGGCACATCCTACATTGGAGCCAGTATCAGAGTATCAGCTCTGTCCTGCACTACATCGGATTTGAGGAATTTACCCACAACATGGTTGCTAAACCCGCTGTTAAGTTAAAGTTACAGAAAACGTTTTCTTTTGGAAAGTACCCCATTTAGCTCGGGAATACTACCAATGAAGAATAAATAGGGGATCAGTCAGTTTATTATTATTAAATCTAGGCCTAGTCTAGGCCTAACACACATATTTTACACATTGTTTTCTGTGTTTTGGACCTTTGTCCACATGCAAACCGCATTTTAGGTCACAGAAAATGGAAGCTGGGTGAAGATGTTCATAAACTCCATTTTTTGTGTTATCGTGTAGACCGGAAAAACTGACTTTTGGGCTTGTAACGTTAGAGTGTGCGCTGTTACTCCTTTGTGAGGCGTCACAAATGAGGCACCAGAACAGTGCTGGTTCTAACTGCTAACAGGATTCCACATGTTTACATACAATTACAATACAAAATGTGCAATGGAGTGAACAACTTTTTTAGGCTTTTGATTGGCCAACATGGCTTTAGGGTTATGATTATAATGCCGCCTGTTGGTTTGGCATGCTCTTGACTCATGTCACTGCATAATTGTTTTTCTATTGGTTGCCAGGCTGAGGACGGTGTTGCTTACATGCGTCACAGAGCAGAGGTAACAAAGTGAAAGTAAAGGAGGCTGAGCGGGAGAGTGTAGAGGGGATACATGTGCTGCTCAGTGCCGTGAGGTTTCTTTTTCTTTCCCCAATGTTTTGTCCGTGTGTTAAATGTCTACAAATGAACTGACACCAGAGCATCGAGGCTGATCGATGAATGCTGTAGAATGAACGAGGGAAAGACCCTGTTTACAAAAATACTCATGCACATGTGGACTGGCCTTAATCTTAACAGATCCAAAACAGTGTAATATTAGGAAAAAACACACAACTAGTGATTAGCTTGTTGTTTGTTTTTCCGCCAGTTGTCTGTTTTTTCTGCCAGTTGTCAAATGAGAAGTGTGTGTTCTGACTGAAGTCAAGGACCCATCGTTTCAAAGTTACTATGAATTTTGAGTGATGGGCCTATCGTTGTTATTGTAAGCTGCATACGTGCCCTGCCAGAAAGGAAAGCTTGACAGGCATAGCAACAGTAACTAAGGGAGGTGGGACCTACTGAGCATTACTGATACTGTACACAACACACACACACACACACACAAACACTGCTGGCTTCCTCCTCTGTCAGCAGGTGAAGGGCAGAGAAAGGGTTTGTGCATGAGGCAGCTAAGTGACTCAATGCGATCGACTCATTCTCCGTGGCAACCTTCAGATTCCACTACCTCCCCGCGAGTCTGGCAGACTATCTGTTCACCCTCCCTTCCCTCCTCCTCCTTTCCTTTCCTCCCTCCTCCCTCGCTCCCATCCCCCACTACAGCAGCTCCGGGGAAGCGGTGACGTGGGAGCTCCCTGCTCTGAGAACAGAGAGAGAATGAGGCATGGAAAGAAAGCCTGGGAGAGAGAAAGGACAGAGAGAGAGATAGAGAGAGAGAGCAGGGAAGAAAAAGATAAGGATCCTCCCTCTCCCAGCACTCGCTGACAATGACACTGGGAGAGTCATTTCGAAGCAATGAGCCAGAAAACGCGGAGCCGCCACTGCCATTCATCCTCCTAAGCACAACACTCAGTCACCACCATGCCAAAATCCCATTCATCTCTGAGAGAATGGCTCTGGCTTAATAAAATGTATGGCAGAACACTCATATTATAAAAACAGCTCATCTGAATGCACTGAGAAAAAAGAATAGAAAATTGGATTGGGATGATGCGAAACTGGCAGTGCAGCTATCTCTTGCTCCATTTACACTGAAATTGATTTAAAAGAATAATTTGTGTATTTGTAAAACCATGATTTAATCACAAGATAATAAATAATAGGCTATGACGTGCATATTTGATTGATTGTTTTATTGATCACCCCTTTGATGCCCAGGGCTTAGTAGGACACCACAGAAACCCGGACCAAGATGATCAAATACCAAATGAAGTACAGGCTGAACAAAATGAAAAGAAGACATTATGAAAAATTTAACACAACAGAGATGAATTCTTTCTTAGCAACCAAAAGAAATCCAATTATTTAATTGCATTTTTTTAAATATTGACCTCCCGAGGTTACATAGGAAAAAGAACAAAAAATACTAAAATAAATACATTTTAAGTAAACCATTTATCCTCATGAACCAATCATGTTAAGCTGCTGCTAAACCCCACTCTCTGGACACGTATGACGTATGTCTCCACCCAGGATAATAAGTACATTTACATATACCCATTTATTATTGTTGTTATTATTACTGTTATTATTGTTATCTTTATACTGTCTTCTATACTGTATTTTTGCTGAAACGGATGTTGGAAATTTTAATTTCGGGAGTCATCCCAAAAGGATTAATAAAGAGCAGTCCACGTCTATATTTATAACCAATTCCCTGTATGGGGACTCATGACCCAAGGATGGTTGTCTCATCGACAGATGTGATGATGTTATGTGTCCCTGTGAAACGTGTCCAAGAACATGAGGATGCATTGTGTGGGATCTTGCATGAACCACCATACAGCACCAGTATCCTACCATTAATTTCAGCATTCAAGCAAGGATAGGGTCTCTGATAGGTACAGAGACAGACCGGGTCTAAGGGGAGGACAAAGACCTGGTCCTTTACATAGACAAAGCAGCCTCTTAACATCAAGGGAAGAGAAGTGCAGCGTGCTGACAGCTATAAGTTCCTTGGCCTTCACATCTCTGCAATGTAAAAAGCTGGACTTATCTGTCAGCCCCTCACCCAGGCATACAAAAGACTGGTTGAAAGCATCCTTTACCAGTGGAATCACCGTGTGGTCTGGAAACACCACCCTGGCTGGGAGGAAATCACATCAACAGGTCATCAAGGCTGCTGAGAGGATCAACTCCCTTCTCCACTCTATGGACACATACTTTACATGCTTACTTTCACAACAGCTTCTTCCGGACATTGAAGTGGGAAGGCCATCTCACACCCTACGCCTGCAATAACACCTAAAATAATAATTCAGTGTGCAATAACAGAATGGGAAAAATCTCAAGTGCAACAATGTCTATATTTGCAAGCAGTTTTATAGTGTATGTTTCTGGTGCACTTTTGCAATTATATTTTTATTTATCTAACATTTTACATTGTTCTATTCTACTTTATAATTATGATTTTATATGTATATAGTTACATTTTTATTTTTTTGTTAGAGCTGACTCAAAGAGCAATGCACAAAAATCCCAATTTACCTGTACAGCCCTGTACCTGTGCAAAAAAAGGGCAATCAACATTGATTCTATTCTATTCTGACTACATGCAAGGCAGTAAAGTGTCACATCACTTCTAATCCCTCTCCAAGTAGGACATCTTGTAATTGCCTGAATTGAATATTCATGTTGCAGCTACCAGCCCTACTCCAGTTTCTCGTGCTCTCTACAAATAATCAAAAATACCATTTCATTTCCCCAGTCAGCCCCGGGTCATGGGCTGACGATGAGATGGAAAACACAGCGTGTCGTTAAGCTGCCAGCTAATCAGTGTTGGCTAGTAATCCCCCCCTCTTTCCGTCATGTCTTCCAAATGGCCCCTCCCCTCCTTTTCTCCCTCCACCACCTCCACTTCTGCTGCTGCTGGTGCTGTAGTCAGCCTGAGAGATGGATGGCACAGTCCTAATCACCCCCCGCAGTGCTCTGTCAGCATGGCTGCAGGCCGCTCTTAACATTTACACCACATGATCACACACGCACACACAATAAACACAAACCAATAAGTGCGAAAATCTACTCTCACTCCTCTCCCTCTCTCTTTTCTCATCCTCCAGCTTCCCTCCCTCCCCAGCCTCCCTGTGCCGTGCCCAAGGCCGGGCGCTCACCACCACTCCTCTCGCTGTCACCTTGGATGGATGCAGGGGGATGCGGCTATGTCCTGAAGGGCTCAGGAAGGTAGTCCTCCTCCGCCTCGTTCTCTCCCACTCCCTCCTCACACAGCGCCTTCCTGCCTGTTATCTCCAGGCGTGGAGTCTCGTCAGCCCGCACAGTAGCTCTGGCTTTCAGCCGGCTCACCACCAGACGAGCCCAGAGGGAGGCCGCTCCTACATATCAGCAGCCTCTCATCTGGTTGACTTCAAGGCCCCTCTCAGGCAAGCTTTCAGTCAAGCCTACATTAAGCCACACACACAAACAAAACAAACACACACACAGTGTTATGCGTTCCTTTCAAGAGTGTAAGAAGTGCAGATTTTAGTGTGACACACAGATCGTTCCAGAGCAGCTACAATGGAAACACGTTCCGCATCTGAAATGTTAACAAGTGTCAGTCCCTCTGAATCATAGACCCGGGCTCATTCTATATTGTAACTCTTTAACCCTAAACATTCAGGCAGGGGAAAATCAGTCATGAAGGAGGCAGAGAAACCACAGCCTCCCTAAGAGCAGCCTCAGTAGACCAGAGTCTCAATGTATCGAAATGCTCGTAGTGACATTTTGAACTGATGTGAAGGTAAAAATCCTCCCTAAAGATCTCTGCTGGTACCCCCTAAAGACAGGACGCCCCTGTGGAGGATGACTGGAGTGGCGTGTAGGACACTCCCATAGAACAACTCTGGGAACGCTAAATCATTGCAAGGGCAAGGACCCCTGGACAAGAAACTGAGCAAACTCGGTCCACTGAGGGAGACTGGGAGATTAGGTTGAAAGTTGTATTAAGGCTTCTGGGGAAAATGAGGAAAATCATCCCCGGTGATGAGGGGCCACAGGGGCCCAGGTTCCCTGCATGTTAAGGGGATATTGGGAGAGAATATATCAATTCAGCCTTTTGTCAAACTCCGGATTTAAGGGCTTTATGATTTCAGTTTTCATTGTACAACATGGGGGCATATTCCTCAATAAAGTTGTGTTAAATCAAATCAACAGGAAACTAACACAGATTCCATATTATTCCGGCACTAGACTTTATGGGAGCTCGGAGGCAACGGGGTACATGCTTAATGCACAGGGGGTGGTAGGTTCAGTAACCCAGTAACATGTTAATCTGGCCCTGATCTTAGCTTCGATTGAGAGGCTTTATGTATTTGACAGGAAGCACAGTGTTACAAACTGGAGGCGTGGAGTTTAAAATACATTTTTAAGGGCATTTACCAGAAAGGGAAATTCCATAAAACAATGTAATATGGGAAGTGTGACAATCTAGCATTTTTTAGAGCTTGACACGTACTAGGGACTAAAAAGTTAGATCTCGGGCCTTTCTAACTTTAATTTTGACAGTGCTGAGTATTACTGTGTCTCTCACATGTCAAACCACTTGCAACCACTGAAGTACTCTATTAATGTAAAATGTGTGTACCCGCTCTCCAGCGATAAAGCCGTGATTACAAAAACAGCTGCCATCTGTGCCACTCTCATTTTATCCATAGATCAACTTACACACAGGCTGGGGTTTGCCACCCCTGCTACAGTGTGGTGTTACATGACAAAACATTTCTGAACCCTATTCAAGATGCTTTTCCTGAAGACTTTGATGACATCGTTGACGGGAGCTACGCCCAAAACATTGACGTCTGCATTAAGGGCAGTGCCTCCATTAGAGTTAGTCCTGCAACAGGAGACAGGATGGCATAGACTTAGTCAAAATAAAAGTAATTGACATGAGAGTCAAAATGATCACAATATCAAAAAACATACACTGTTTCTTAATGACCTAAAGGCAGGTCATTTCTGAGGGTCTCTGACAGACTCAAATCCTACTCCCTCAGTTTTCCTCATGCTCTCCTCAAGAACAAATTCAACTGTCTACCTATATAGGCCTGAAGCCCCCCCCCCCCCCCCCCCCCCCCCCCCCCCCTACAATTGGATCATACCAACTCTACAATGCAGGGGTGGCTCAGGTGACTAGTAGACAGTTTAAAAGGCCACATGATGCATCCAAAATGCATCTTTAACGCTTATATAATTTATATATACGATTAACATCAAAATATTAGTAATGGTTAGAATACCAGGAGATTGAATATTGTGATAATTTATAGAACTTATTAACTCCATATTAAAAACATATATACAGGCAACATTTAAGGTCTGTCTTTGAGGGGTAAAACAGGTAGTGTAGCTACTGTGACGGCACTCCGTCACACGCATTTATAGGCTTTTATATATATATATATATTTCTATTAACTATTTTCAGCGCAGCAGCCATCCTGCCATCGTGCGTATTCTTGTTCTTAAGATACCTGAACCCCTCTGATCTTTGCCAGCCAGCATCTCTCTGAAGCAGCTCCTTTTTTAAAGTCCTCCTGCTGTTCACTCGGCTTGTTCATGCCGGCTCCTTCTCTGACGGAGGGCTCCTTTTTGAAAACCTCCTCTGGCGGCCAGCAGCTGTCTGAACCTCCCGTCTGCAGACAGCTCTCTCTGGGAGCTCCTCTCCAGAGTGTCACATTCGGATGTCCACTCGTCCTTTTTTCCGGTTCAGAGTTCCACCTTCTGGCTCAGAAGGCCAAGTCCTGATGGTGGGCTTTTGTGTCGGATCTTAGCAGGTTTCAACCCTCTTGAAGTCCTTCTCCTTCACTTTCAGCTGTCCCTGAAAGTGTCTCACCTCCTTCTGCCGCCTGTCCTCCACCCCCTGATGCTGTTTGGCCTCTTTCAATTCTCTGCCAATAATGGCTTTTAAAACCTTACTGTTAAATTTCTCAAATTCTTCAATCCAAATACCTTGATCCTTGCAAGGGTGAATATTTAGCTGAAGGGTGAAGATCTTTCAGCATCAGTTGTTTGATGGCTTTCCAACAGGCCTTTTAAAAGAATAAAGAATTCCTGTTATGGCTCATGAAAAGTGTTTTGTTTTTGTGGGTTAGAGGACAGAAATAATATGTTTAGGATCCTGAGAGGATATAGATGCACGCCACAGGGGGGGTTCTTATTTCAGGAATTAGAATATTATTTTCTGTCTGAATTCAGGTTTGTGTGGAGAATATATTATTAGATCATTCCAGTTGTAGTTGACTTACTTATGTACTTGTACTTGCAAAAACAATTACAATCTAACCAGGAATGAATGACATCAAATACTGAAAAACTGTAATGAAAACAAGTTGTGACCCTCCCCCCCCTTTTCTAAATCCCCTAAAATCAATTCAGTCCATTGTCCATTTCAGTTACAAAACAAACTTAAATGCAAAGCACATATGGACTTAAATGTCTATTTTTAAGCAGCTGTAAATGCCGTTTTACGGTGTTTTTACAATGATGGGAGAAGGCCAGGACTTGTGGGAAACTGTGTGTCAGCATAAGAGACGTGTCTTTAGTTTTTTATAGGCTTTCCTTCAACATGACATTCACATAATTTGAGTTTGTTCAGCTTTAATTCAATGGGCCGTCTGGTTATGACATGTTACAGCTCCGTTTTGCTTGGCACCTCGTGGGACTTCCTCGTGTGCCTTTATTATACCAGGATCTCTGCCAGTCCAATGTACCCCCTGCCCGTTCCACCTACTGTATGCCCCCGCGCGCCTCTGTCTGTACGGTGCAAGCACATAACTGCTCCCCACTTGACCTGTTGACCTGACCGCCAATGAAACCCTGTGCCCACTCCAAAGCAGCCTCGGTTTAGCTGCTGTCTCTGTCTCACCTCCAGCCTCCCCACCAACAACACACCTGTCGCCTACAGCGCTCCTCGCCTGACACGCAGTCATATTTCCATGGCCGCCGTTGGTACAGTTGGCGCAGTGGCGGCAGTTTCAATTCTGACCTGCATGTCATTCCCCCTCTCTCGACCCCTTTTTCTGTCTTCAGCTGTCCTGCCTAAAACATTAGCCTAACGCCATCCTAAAATACCAAAAGAATACCCTAAAGAAAAAGAAGAAATACAACTCCCATGAGCCATTTAGTGGCAAGAAAGCATGATTTGATGGTTCAACTATGAGTCAAGCAGGAAAGGAGAGGCACGCTGACCGCAGATTGACCACAAATAGCTGGAAAATTAATGGATATGATAGTTTCAGTGAGCGTGCGTGCGTGCGTGCGTGCGTGTGTGCGTGTGCACTGTATGTAAGAGAGGCTTGACCCACGTCACTATCAACACAGGGAC
>NC_048408.1:6562331-6590518 GCF_013103735.1 Etheostoma cragini
CCTCTCTCTTTTCCTGTGTGTGTCTGAATGCAAAGGAGAGACAAACCGCTTGCTTTGTGAACAGGAGCCCTGTTGACGTCAACGGGAGGACTCTTTAGAAAAAGCTTGAGCACACCTCCCACGAGACTCATTTCACCCATGAGTCATGTGTACCTATTAACTCAGAACATCGTGTCAGATTAAATATAACTTCAATATCAGGACTGCGTCTTGAATCGCTAATTGCATGCCGGTGATTTCTGTGCAGCTCTGGCTTTGTGCATCTCTCAAGCCTTCTGAACTCCACTCGGAGGAGGAGATAATGAGTGTGACTTCATGAATCCCAAAGAATTGACTCTTGTCTCCTCGGCAGGTTAAACACATTTGTCACACGCCAGCACACGTTGGGAAACCAGATTCTTTTGAGGCACCTCTGGAGATTAGATTTCCCTTTTTTTGGCTGTGATAAAGACAAACCCCCGGAAGAAGTGAGATGGGATAGGTGTGCGTTTATTCGCCACTCCACTGCTGCTTGCAATCATTCTAAAGAACATGATGTCTAGTGTCCAGTTGGAAAACAATTGAACATTGTTTTACATTTTGACACCTAAAACCAAACACTCGCACGACATGTTAAGATCCAGCCCAGAAGCCATCCAATCAATATGAAAAAAATACTGAAAATGAGTGATCAATCTTCTTCATGTCAGACATGTTTTATATAAGTCACATAATTAAGTTTTGGGCTATCAATCATTTTACAGAATGACATGTCACATCGAACGGTGAAAGTCTCTGAGTCAAAGAAATGAATGCAGATGTGTGAAACGTGACTAGACTTGGCTTCTTTTTTTAAACTCTCCAGTTTACAACATGATGAATCCAGTTCTTCTTCTTTTTCCCACCTGCTATGCGTTACTGTTATCAAAACCAATGAAACGTGCAGACTGAGCTGTTGTTAAAAGGTGCACTGAAACCTGCAGTGGTGACTCACTTGTTGCTTGTTAGATATTTTTTTATACCTACGGCTGAGAATAGAACATGATCACCAGCGACTGTCCTTTGCACTGTTCTGTCACATTTCCAAGATTTAAAAGGGATTTTTCAGAGCTAATAGGGGAGTGTTGTTCAGCTGATGTTAAATTCTGAAAATGCAAGTCTGGAATGATTTGGTTTACATAACATAGTCCATTCTGATTGATTTATTTTTACAGCAGGTACTCATCTTCTCTTTCAGGATTATTAAATGCCCCTTCAGTTTAGTTCAGTTCTGACTGAATCACCACGGTCGTAAGAGTCATGCTTAAGACAAAGTGACTCTCCTCTCCAGTTCCTTCTTGTAAAGTTAAAAGCTTCATGCTGATTTAGTTCTACATTTCTGTGCTCCTTATGAGTAAATACATGCTGTCATTATTCACTTCCTTCCCACTGGACTTTGTTTCACGACACCTTGTCTCCCTTTCCATCCTCCTGTTTTTCCTCTGCTGTCATTTGATCTGCAGTCTGGCGCTGTGACGCAGACACAGCGTCATTTTTTCCTACGTGGAAATGTCACCTTAATAAGATGCTCTCACGTGCTGGGGGGGGCAGTGGCATCATCGATCGGGTCCAAGTACATTTGTCCATAAACATCAGCTTTCAGGTTCACCATGCTGTTGCTCCTCCTCGCTGTATTTGCAGCAAAAATGAACAAAACGATATGTTATATTTTATTCCTTCACTGACACTGAGGATTTTCAGTGTTGTGAGTTTCCGTCCAGCAAAACCCATTTACTGCCATTTATGCCCTGCGTCAATACGATGCTCTGGAGATAATTGTCTGAAATAATCCTCTGGCAACGAGATTTTCAAATTTTTTTAACAAAGCACATGTCCATTTTACTTCCTGTTTTAATGCCTGACAGTGATGACATTAACATGTTTCCTCCCCTCAGTCACTGTTTTAAATAATCCCTTTTCTGTTCCCTTGATGCCAATAAATTGCATAGCAACCATGTTCTTTAGGAGACACTGAACACCATGCTCATCACTAAGTTAACTCTAAAAGGTGCAGGTGTGGACACGAGTTGACATTTAAAACAAATGACTGCAAACAATTACAGAAGAGCTGCTGAACAAGTACTGGGCTAAAGGATTTATTCTCCCATTATAACGCCCTTACCTTAATAGGTATGATAGAGTATTGACGTCAGGATATATATATATATATAGTCTAATGGGAAAGGGGTTAGCCTACGGTTAAATTCCCTCCATTCAAAACAAGCTCCTTCCTCTTTCATTTCTTGTAAATTTCTTATCTCTTTTACTCAAAAGGGAAGTGATCATCTTCAGCAAGCAGCAAAATAACATGTTAATACCCATAAATTAAAGAATTTAGAGTCAGAAAGGGATCTTCATATTTTCCTGAGAAATAGGCAGAAACCTTACAGCACCTCTGAACTTCCTTTTTAATTGAAAAACGATCTAGGGTGGAGATAAGTGTGAATTGTTTATCAGTATAGGCTACAGCTGATACACCAGTCCTGTTTGTTCGCTTTTTTTTAAAATAGCCTGTAGTTTCCCTAAACTATGCTCCATTCGACATCGAAATATCATTAAATGAGTCGTGATTTAAACAGCTGGAGAAACACTCGCAAGCTTTGGAGCCGAATGTGATTATTTTTGCTGATTTTTCGTTGGATATGAACGGATACAGCGGCATTGTGGACTGTGCGCGAGACTCCGTGGTGCTGCTCACGCAGGTGGCGGTTCTGTGCGCACGGTGCCATTTAATTACACACGCACGTGCGAGATCACATTCCAACCGACTATGGAGCGCGTGCCATGTTCCCAAGCTCTCAACATTTAGACACAACTGTCCCGTGAGCGTTGTGTATATCAATCTTTGGCTTCGCCAGCTATTGTTGCACTGCTAAGATATGTGATTAGCCTAAATACAGAAGCCTGTTTCTGATTAATAGCCTACTGGCATCTGTGAGTGATACCATCATGTCTGAGGGTCGGCCGCCGGGGTGAGAGGGGACCAGCAGGTGACATTTGGACGGCTGAGTGGACGTCTGATTAAAGCTTCCTAGCTTAATGCTTTAGAAATTCTAGAGAGTTTTCCTTCCAACAACCCATTTAGCTTCTAATTGACCACAGTGTTTCTTTGGCTCGTCCTTAATTTAGGAATGACGCAGCTGATTTAGCACACTCTGCATGCATGTGGCTTGTGCGCGCGCCTAAGCGGCTGCGCGCGTGCCCCGCCGCGCCGGTGAGAGCGAGACAGCAAAGAAAAAATTATGTTTTGACAGTCGGCGTGCTGAAAAACGGGTAATTAGCAAAATAGGCAAATGTGAATGTGCCGTGGTCGATCATTTCATGTGATATTTCACCGTCGATTAGCACTCATTGCCTTATAAGGAAAGACAGCCGTGCCTTTCTGCCATAGGCCGAGCGCTGCAGCCTGCACGTTAACCCTCTCACTGCTGAATTTTATTTGGTCCGACCGCAGGAAAACAATGCAACGAGGGCTTCATTTGACAATTTAAGCTTTCTATTTTGAAAGCAGTTCATCGAAAATGTATCCCTGCTGTAGGCTACATATAATTAATGAATATAAACAGCTGGATATAGGAACCAATGGCAGTAAGCAAAATGTGATCTGTAACCCTCTCTTTGTCCAACTATCATTGTAACCTTCGCTTTGCCTATAAAAACCTTGGGCTCTGTCATTTCGAATCAAAACTGCCAGAGGTCTGTGTGTCCATTCCACGCCAGGCCTAAGCGGGCTCATACCGTGAGTCACGTCTCCAAGTGATAACGGAACCGGCTGGTGCCTGTCATGCTGGGGCTCCGCAGTCAGAAATAACCCCGCTGGAGTTAAAACTGGCGACGTGAGAGCCCCGGCGGCCAGGGGATGCTGACCTACATTGGCTGCCACACAACCAGGGGCTATCGTTTAACACGGCGAAACCTATCCAGCAGAAAATCCCTACACGGTGGCTTCCATAATGTCATCTCTTTGTGTGACCCTGACTCACAGATGGGACATCTAGCTAGTCGTTGTAATGCGTCTAACATTCATCAACCGGGCTCTCCCTGCATTTTAACTTTACACGAGCAATGATTCATGGCGCCTTATCATCCTACAGAGGCGGCTCAATCCCAGACTGGCAGCGGTTGTTTTCCCAGGATTCCCCGGGATAGACGAGGCCTTGTTGTACGGCGGCCCGCGGGGTGAATCAAGTGTCGAACAGGCTCTGGCCTTGACGTTGGTTGGGCCTACCATTTGTTTTTGAGTAGAACAATTCGTTTTTTGACATTTAATGTCTTATAATTACAAGTGAACCCAGCTGCATCACGTGCCCAGCGTATAAATAGCCTACATTTTGGATAGTAGTAGTCCTGTAGGTCTGTAGGTGGAAGGCAAAGGGCTAGCTGCAGATGGAAAGGAGGCTAACCCAAACGAACCCGGCCTGTTTTGGGGATGGAAATACAGAATAAAGCAAAAGGCTTTGACAAGTTGCTACGTTTGAGTTAGTGAGCACGTTCAGGCCACCCCGGTTTAGGATCAAACGCGTTCGTCTTTCATAGCACCCTCTTGCAGCTGAATCTCGCTTGACATCCAGCTACACAAGAGGCATACGTGTTGCGTTCAGTGTCTCATCTAAGCTCGTACTTTGGAGAACCACATTTAGGGTTTTTGCAAATTTGCTTAGCTTGGATTGATACCAATGGATGGTGTGCGGATTCCTGTGCCATGGAAGTATAAATGTAGCTTTTTATTTTTAACCAAACACAACATTAACGAACACATTGACACACCTTGTCAACCAAAGAGGGTAGACCCTGTGACAGCAGCTGGAACAAAACAAACTTCACATTCTTCCATGGTAGTAAGCTGGATAGCCTTTAACAATTGTGTTTTCTGCAAAGCAAAGAATAAGTGTGTGTGTGCGTAATATATTAGAGAATTTATGCAGAGACTGACTAAAGGTGAAATATGACAGTGGTTCCCAAACTTTTTAATGTCAAGGACTCCTAAACTGACACACATTGAACCACGACATTGTGTCATTGTGGCACGGGCGACCCCCCTGGAACTCACTCAAGGTCCTCTGGGGGCCCCTGGATCCCACTTTGGGAATCCCTAAAATAATGAGTTAAAATGCAAAAAAAAAGCTAATTTATAGGTCTTAAAAAAAGTCAAACCACAAGCTAAATAATCCACATTAATACAATTCAATCGTGTGGGCTGTAACCAGTTGTTGCCATGGCTCCTCACTTATTCCCACACCTAAATGTTTTCATAGAAACATCTGTCTTTTCCATCTTTTCCTACAGTAAAACTATTTAAATATCGCTGATATGCCACCAAAGTCGTGATTACACTTTTCCGATAGTGCCTGAAAGCAGCCCCTGGCACCGCCTCCTCGGCTGACGTCACGCCAACGGCTATTTGCATGAAGTGTTTTCTAGCTGCAGTTTCGACTCGTCTGCAGAACGAGTCTCTCCGAGGGGAAAGCGAGGGAAGAGGCGCAGTGAAAATAGGAGGAGGAGGGGGGCACTTGTGTTTCACATCAGTGGAGCAGCAGGAAGAAAAAAAAAAACGGCTTGAAAAAGAGGATAAGGTGTCGGATCGCAAAAAGAAAAAAAAGCAGAGGGAAAGAACACAACAGCTGCTACTCTTGTATCGGAAAATGGAGCTACCCGCCGCGGGAGAGCACGTCTTTGCGGTGGAGAGCATCGAGAAGAAGCGCAGCAGAAAGGTTTGTCACAAGAGCACTGAAGGACATTTTTACACACACGCACATGGAAACAAGGAGCATTTCTCTTTGCTTTAACCTTCACCTTCTTCCGAACTACATGTTGTTGTTTTCGTTAGCTCATTTGTATTGTGACGGTGCGATGCAGAGTGCATTTTGCTGCGTGAAGTAACGTTGCGCTAATGATTCTCTGCATTCACAGGGGAGGTTTGAGTACTTGGTCAAGTGGCGAGGATGGTCCCCAAAGTAAGTCGGACCCCTTTTTATTTATTTGATTAACACGTAACCATATTCATAATGATAACATTCAAATAAGAAGTGTGTGAATGTTTGCATCAGTGCGAGAGTGGGCGCGCATATGGGCGGTTGCGCGTTCTTGCTTTGGGCGCTCGACGCGTTGGCCTCGATGATGGATGTGGTTTTACAATGTATGCAATCCCCAGTGTATCAATTAAAGCAAGACATGTCTATAATTGAACCTTCTGTTCAAGAAATGTTCATATATCCACAGTTGAGTGGAGGCTGGGCCTTCCACCACTAACACCCCGACAGCCGCGCGTAAAAGTTACACATGATTTATTACACGTGCATCCACAGGGAGTGCAAGTGTCTCAGCATGTTGTTCGCACATCTACATGCCTACATATATCAGCTAAGGGAGGATTTATAAGGCTAGGGGCAACACTAACTGTCTATCCATGCCATTAGGCACGTGTCCCCCCTGCTCACTTTGTGCTCTCTTAATAGATACAACACGTGGGAACCAGAGGAAAACATCCTGGACCCAAGACTGCTTGATGCTTTCCAAGACAGGTGAGTTAAATTGGATAAAACAACCTCACAAGTGTTGGGATGCACAATGTAAATTACACAATAACACAAACCGGTTTATATTTCCAGTTTTCTACATTTCCACTTTGCACACTTTGTCTGTTACTCATCCACTTTTCCAGGAACTCTGTATGTTTGTAGTCGGGAACTCTGCTGCCTGGTCCCCCTATCTGGATAATCCCATGTTGATAATAAACTAGCTAGCCTACATTATGTGAAGAAACCCAGCGGCTGGGGGTTTGGATTAGGATTAACACTGCTGTCATGAGAGGGTCAGGTTAGGGTTAATCTCAGGTCAGGGTTACCAGAGCAAACTGTGACACTCTGTTGCATCTACTTTCTGTCACCTGATAGTTGTTTGAGTGTCAGCATCAGGTTATGCCTAAGTGCTCCCTGCTGTCCCACCATCCAGTCACCAGATGCACCTGTGTCATCCTCCGTAAGACATGGCAACCCACTGCATCACCCAAAAACAAATTATTATTATTATTGCTTATGCTAAATGCTAAATTTACCAAAAAAAGCTCTGTTTAGTTAGTAACTAATTTGGCAGATTCATTATTTTTCCGGACTTTACTCATGTGCACCATTATGTATGCAGAAATGTTTGAAGACAAGCAAAACACTTTACTTTGAATAATAACCTATGTGTGGCCTTTCTTTTTCACAAAAATGTTAGTTAAAATGATAAAATAACTACCTACTTCTCCCTCACTGAAAAATCCAAAAGCTATGACTACATGAACATAGTTCATTTTAAAAGTTCAATATGAGACCTAATTTGTCTCTTACTTGACTAAAATGTTCATTTAAGTTTTTAAAAATGACCCTACTTGTAAATTGCATGTTGCACCATCATTGGCTATTAACCCTCCTGTTGTCCTCTGGTCAACTTTGACCCGTTTTTCAAAAAGTTTCTACATCAGAAATGTGGATTTCTTTCAATCAATCATGTCAAACGATGTACTGTGCATGGTTCCATATAATGTAAAATAAATGATCAGTTCACTACTTTCATTAAAGCTCCCACATTATAATTATTTTCAGCTTCATAATTGTATTTTGAGATTATACCAGAATAGGTTTACATGGTTTCATTTTCAAAAAACACCATATATTGTTGTTGTACTGCACATTGCTGCAGATGTTTTCACCCTGTGTGTTTAGGGCTCGGTCTTAGTTACAGAGTGAGACATCTCACTTCTATACTATCTTTGTTGGGAGTCACACATGCGCAGTAGCTAGGTTAGATGACATCAGCTAGATAACTGTTTCTCCTACTTTAGTCAGTCCAAGGCAGGATTAGCTGGGAGACTTCTTCTAGACGAGGGACACTTGTGGAATACAGGCAGAACAGGGACAGGAAGTAGTTCTTTTGGATATTATGGTCAACTAGTGTGTTGTAGCAGTGTTTTGGCATTGAGACTGAGCTAGCATGCTAGCGCCAGCATGTGCTACAGTTAGCCACCTCGTCTCGGGTAGTGACGTAGAAAGCCGTGCAGATTTTGAACAGCTCACCCGGAGACTGAAGGCAGAGGACATTCAGAAACCATATCTCACTCAAAACAGCAGGGATAAGTTTTTTCTAAGTTTGTGTGCGTGTGAAAGCACTTTGTTTTTCATATTTTTCATAATATGGGTATTTGAAATTTTTGAGTTTAATTCAATTTTATATAATTGGAAGAAAGTAATTTATATAACAATGTTGAAAATAGCTTCAAGAACATTGGTAAAAGTGACCTAAACATTGAGGAAAGCTTAGAAAACATCAGGGATTTTCATATTTTGACCCAGAAAAACACGTCGACGGGACACAAGGGTTAAACACAAATGAATGTCAAAAAACGTCTTAAACTCAGATTGAATTCATAGATAGATGGGCTTTAATAATCTCAAACTGGGAATTTATTGTGTAACAGCAGCAAGTTACACAAACCTACAGAAAATACCAGAAATAAGTAAGATTTAAAAAAAAAAAGACAATTACTCCAAAATTACACTTAGAACAATGAAAACAATGTACCAATATATGCAACCTAAAAGAACTATACAACAAATATATTAAGGTGAACAGAGAAATGTTCTCCCTTCAGCAGTTGGATGGGGATCAGCCTTCTAGTGTCAAACACATCTTACATCATCCTGCACAGTGAAGGTCCAACATCCTACTGTTGTAACATTAAGCCAGATGCATTTTTAGAGTGGTTGGGGACTAAATTATAGTACACATCTTTTCTTAATCTGATCATGATGTAGTGGAAAGGCAGGAGAAAGTGGAGATTGTGTGAATTTGCGGAGATCTAAATATCAGCTTAGTGGCCGTCTCAATGTCTAACCAGAGCAACTTCCTCATGTTCTCTATTAGTAAAAAGACTATGTGTCCATGGTCTTCAAAGTGGGCTACTCTGGTAAAATGAGCTGCTTGGCTAATTGCTAAATAGCCTGTTGAGTGACTGACCACCAGACAGCGCCACATGAAGGACAGTGTAACTGAATTTCTTTGATGCGTGTTGTGTTAAACTGTCCCTGGCTTTTCTCCTTGCCTCCCTCACCTTTCGCTTGCAGCAACCTTTTGGGCGCAGGTCACACGTTAAAGCGACCCACCGACGTCACTCTGTCTGTTTTGGCAATTACCTCTCTCTTTTTTTCGTATTCTTTTTTTTTTTTTTTTAAAGAGGAGAGCTTTTATTGAAACTAATTGCACGTTTCTCTGGGGAGCCAAATCGTCTGAATTCCAGGCTATGAAAATACACCGAGTCGTCATTGTAATTAGATGTGAGGGAGGAGGGTGGGGGAGGGGACTGACATCACTCCTGTCTGCGGTATTGAGTTACTGCCTCGGAGAGACTTGCATGGAGACGGAGGAAAGCAAAGGGAAGTCGGAGAGGGGCTGGCCTTTATCTTCTCCTGCGGATCCAGACATTACACGGGCTATTAGTGTCATTTAGGGTGGAAGAAGCCTCATTTGAAGCCACTGTTGAGCTTTTTTAGGACAAGTGTTACGAGGTAACAAAAGGCTCTGTGAAAAGGTAAATGCATAACAATGGGGGGGTGCTCCTTTTAATGCGTGCTGAATGAATTTAATCCTTGCATCAGGAAGTGTAACTGCAACCTATAACATGGACTCAGTGTTTCCTAATTGAGCCTGAGGAAGACACCCGTGACGTTGTGTTGCCATGCAACAGCAACTCATCTCTGCTAGATAGTTTCACTGATTGGCTGCTGTTTTCCTCTCCCACAGGGAACGCCAGGAGCAGCTGATGGGATATCGCAAGAGAGGACCCAAGCCCAAGCACCTCCTGGTTCAGGTGAGAAGATACTGACACTGAACACTAACCTCAATAATGTTAACGATGAATTGCAGCTATGCTTAAGATCTGTTTTCTTGCATGTTTTCCTCTCAAATCCAAGGTGCCAATATAGACAAAGTGTTGATTTTCAGATACAGGGGCAGATTTAATATTGCACTCCCATAGAGTTGGAGGCACATTTATACAATGATGGTCGGATTTTAAGCAGCAAAAGGCAGTGTTATTCCGACTTTTAGTCACAAGACTGGGTCAAGCTCTGGGAATGTTGTATTCTCAACACACCTAGTGAGGACTGCAGTTGTTTTGTTCTATATGTATAAACCTAATCACTGTAATTCCGCGCTAACACTGAAATCACTTCTGGCGCTGAGTTGTTGCGGAGATGTGAAATGCGGAGAAATGTGAAATTGGCAACCATGTATTTCTGTTGTGGTCCGAGCTATCTGACGTGTCTGCTGTGCTTACTTCCTGTCCTGTGTGGCTTTGCTAAACCAAATCTAGCGTTCGGACCAGCAGCATGTCACCGCCAGTCTGACAGACTCCTAGTTTGTGTGGTGTCAGTTTCTTTAGTATGTGGCCCAACAGGTAAATGAGCTCTCCAACCTAACGTTAGTGAATGTGTTGACATAGCAAAGCATCAAACATGCATTCAAGATGAATGAGATGAGTACATCCAGTTGTTCCTCGTGCCCGTTTGCTCAGCGATGGTACATTTTATGTACGAGAAGTTACTGGAAACAAACATTGTGACTGGGTCTGTAGCTTTTAAGTCTCAGCTGACACAGCTGTCCTAACTGATGACATCATCAGGGTTTTCACAGTATTGCCCACCCCATGATGAGATAACTTGATCTTCAGTGTAAAGACCCTTTAACTTAGGTGTTGGGAGTGCTAGAACATGAATGACAATATTTTTAGGGACCAGTTCGCTGACCTAAAGGTGGCAGCTAACTGCATGTGACTCGTACATTAAGTACATCAATCAGCAATCCAAAAGGCCAGGGGAACCCCTCAGAGGAGCCTTTTTGTTCCTCCCAGGAGGGTGTTGGTGGTAACACATGGGATAAAGTCAGTGACGGGACACAAAGCAGCCAGTGACATTCCTCGGAGCTGAGGTCACAGCCACAGGAGACACTTTGAAATGGCACCGCGAGGGCCAGGCCGGTGGCTAAAGGAGCCGCACGGGAGCTGTGGGAGGCCTGTGTGAACATGGAGCGGGGCCCCTGAAACAAACGCTGTGCTTCAGAAGAGCCCCGCACACATTCCAAGCACTGTTTCATCAGTGCCACTCCTGGGCCCCAAAGAACCATGGCTTTTTGTTGGTGCCTGACACATGTGTAGATACAAGTTTAACCATTCATCAAATGCCCAACCGAGAGGGATGTGCTTTAGGGCTGCACCATATGAGGAAAATATGCAATAACGTTGTTTAATATCGCGATATAACTAAACAGATGTGTACTTGATTAATTTAAAGCAAATGAAAGGAAATCATTTCCAGCATTCTTTCATTGAACACATTGACCCTTGAACCGAATATAAAAGGCAGCACTAAAACAAGATTTTTTAATGTGGAGTTTTCTACTTTCTTTCAACACACACTAAAAGTGTCTCTCGCAATATGTCGCAGCCATTTGCGATGCGTTTATTGCGCCAGTAGATATTGTGGTGATGATGATGATAAAAAAATATATATACACAGTATATTGTGCAGCACTAATTCACTTTACTTTAAATACTTCTGTAAAAAAAAAAAACACCAGAAAATCAATCCAATCCACTTTTTTATATAGCATGATTTCCAAAGGTTTCCAAAGTCATGGACAAAGGATAATACAGAATAAATAGATAGCACAATAACAAATATAAGGTACAATAAAATAAATACAATAAAATGCACTGCCAGCATACGGTAAAGGTATACACATAAGATCAACACTCTACCTGGTGTTAAAAGCCAATGAAGAGTGAACACATACAAGTATCTGGGCGTTGTTTTTAACAACAGGCTAACATGGTCTGATCATGTTGACTCATTGATGAAAAAATTAAGTCCACGGGTCTACTGTATGAGGAAGTTGCAGTCCTTTTTAATGTGAACACGGGTGTGGTTAAAATGTTTTTTATGTCAGTCATATGTAGTGTTTGGCGTTACTGTGTGGTGGGGTGGGGGGGAAATGCTGGGTTAACTGAGAAGGCCAGAATTGATAGAGTGACTAAAGGGCTGGGAAAATGGTGGGAGAGTTAAATACAGTTAATCAGGTATATAACGATCATCTGGTAAAAATGACTCAGAAAATAACGAGGGACCCGGGTCACCCTCTTCATGGTAATCTGTCCTGCAGGGTCATAGAGCGTAGTGGTAGGCTAAGACCTCCGGTGACACAAACTGGGCGGTATGCTCTTTCTTTCATCCCTCAGGCTATTGGACAGCACAACAAGCACTTTAAACGTACATTTGTATGAGTTTTTATTTTTATTTTTTTATTTTTCATTGTATTTATGTATAATATTTTAGTGTATTTGTTGTATTGTATTTAAATTCTCTAGTTTTTATGGGTAAGATGGCGAGTGTGAGCACTGTAAATTCCATTTTTATGGATGAAATAAACCTGACTTGAAAAGAGGTGGGTTTTAAAATGAGACCGAGAGGAGGCCTGTCTAATGTGCAAAATCCACAATACTTCATGTAATATTGATGGAGGTGTATGTTATTTTGCTTTTTCTAATGACACAAATTACTGTCTGGTTGCACAGGTTCCTTCTTTCGCCCGGAGATCCAGTATTCTGGCGGACCTTCATGAGGCGTCCCTGGACGAGGACAGCTGTCAGAAGCCCAGCCCCATCCAGATGCTCCGCCCCCAGGCCCAGCAGTACCAGCTGAACAGCAAGAAGCACCACCCGTACCAGCCGCTGTGCAGGGAGCGCGAGGCCGAGCAGCAGGCCAACGGCAAGAAGTTCTACTATCAGCTCAACAGCAAGAAGCACCACCACTACCAGCCGGACCTCAAGGGCCACGAGCCCATATTCGCCAAACCCCGAGAGGTAAAAGCTCCGGAGCTGGCTAACAAGGGCTACAACCTTCCCCCGGTGCTGCAGCAAAAGTGGGTCAGGGACAAGGACTCAGGCTGCCTGACCAAAGTCAAGGATATTACCATGGAGCTGAAGAAGCTTCCAGCAGACCTCAATGGCCGCAAAGAGCCGGAGACGGCCAGACCTAAAGAGGACGCTTTAGCGCAGTCTAACGGTGTCAGCAACGGGAAGCTAAAGATCGTGAAGAACAAAAACAAGAACGGGCGGATTGTTATAGTCATGAGCAAGTACATGGAAAACGGAATGAAAGGGGCCAAGGTTAAAAACGGCGATTCTGAAACTGGCGAAAAGCCCTCGCAAGGAACGGACACCAGTGCCGAGAACCACATTGAGAAGATGAAGCTCGTCAAGAAGCTCGGCCTCATGAATGGATTTTCCAAAAGCCCCAAAGACAAACCAAGGGTTCCCAGTTCTGGATTAAACGGACACTGCCCCAGTGCCCCGAAGCCAACTGTGACGGAACAGGATAAACATGTCGGGGTCAGGGGTCAGGGGCAGCTTTCAGCCGATCAGCCTTTACAATTGACAACCGAGCCTAATCTGTTCGCCCTGCCTTCGGAGAGGGGAGTTGCCTCCCCACTGGACAAAAAAGGAAGCCAAGGTGGATTTCACGGAGGGAAGCGACACCTCTGTGACACAGACAGCGAGGAGCATGGGAGTAGTAAGAGGTTTGTGACTTCCAGGAGTATTGACGCTCCTAACACGGTGTCCTCACCCTCCCAAAGCATCAGCATGGACCAAAACGGACACCAGAGTCCCATCGGACTGCAGGACTGCGGGTATGCAGACCAAGAGGAGCCGATTGACTTGAGCATTGTCAAGTCCAGGCCTAACCAGCCTACCCAGCCTGAAACACACCCACAGGCTCCGGCTGTAACACAAGCTACAACACATGCACAGGATGAAACAGACACACAAACACAAACAGAGGCCCAGCCCTGGACTGAAACACAAAAAACTGCAGAGGAGGAGAACGTCACTGCTTTGTCTGTCTCTGACCAGGACAAGAGAAAAGAGGAGACATTTCCCTCTTTCCAGCCTTTCCTTGGGAATATAGTGATCACAGACATTACTACAAACTGCCTCACGGTCACGTTTAAGGAATACATCAAAGTGTAATTCAACTGGGTACCAACTGTATAAATGTAAATAAGAGATATTTGTATTTTCAGATGTTTGAATGTACAACTGGCCCCTTGATGTTTTCATTTTTGTATAGTTCAGATAAAAAAAAATAGTCTTTTATTGCGTTATTTGCATATTTCTTCTTCTGAGCTCTTTGTTGTTATTGCTGGAGCTTTTGTCACATGCAGTATCTAATTTCAGCTATTTTGAAAATTAAAATGCCAAATTAGGTCAAATAAATGTCTAAACTTTGATTAAAGATGCACTTAACTTGTAAATACTCAGTAATTTGATTATACACTCAACTGTCTGCATCTCAGATAAGGTTAAACAAATGTAGGCTGTATGGGCAATTTTGGAAGGAAGAAACTGTATTGAAACATGGTAATTTACACTGTGTGTGTGTGTGTGTGTGTGTGTGTGTCTGTGTGAACAGATGGACAGATTTAAACAAGGATGCATGCTGCTTGGACAGATTATGCTATTAGGCATGCTTAAACAAGCAGATAAAGTAAAATGAAGCGCCTTTATGTTGATAAATGGGATTATCATTGTTAAAAAGGAAAATGAAAGATTATTAATGGTTAATGTTTGATTCATGCTCCTTTTTTATTTGATCTCCGTTCAAAGGTAAAGTGTGTTTTGCGTCATGCATCTCGAGATCCGATACTGAGCACAAGTCACTTCCATTAAGACGGCAGATATACAACTCTGTTCTTCTATTTATTGTATGTTTTCTAGCAGTGCAGTAACTTAAACTGGCTCTTTTTTCACTTGACGTATATCATTCACCAATCTCTGTTAACACTGCCTGTCTAGCTGTGTAATCCAATAGATTAGTACCACCAGCTGCGTGCTCCATTAATCAACTTTTTCATGTTTCCGTCCTCTGCCTCCCTGACATCGAGGCATTCGAGGCTATACACAGTTATGTATGGGACTGAATGGATTGTGTTTGTGTCATATTTTGAGTGACTTTTGCAACATCGCAGTAATTAAAAGTATGTAAAAGCACACATTCTTGTTATAATCAGATCTGTTCCCTTGTGTCATACATGCCCTCTGTCCTTTTATTTCCGCAATCCCTTCCAGCACTATATGATCTGAGGTGCAATGAACTGCTCTGTGAGAACGATGATTAGATGCACTTTTGTTGTTTTTGTGTGCAGACTCAATAAAATGAAAGCTTCCTATGATACATTTTGCAATAATAAAAACTGTTTGCAAGTGACATGGACTTGTGTGCATAATGTGTTACTTTTTAGACGGACATAATCCTCTAGACCCTCGGGGCTGGTATCCTGTGCGTCTTTGGCTTTCCACGGAGAATAAAAGTTTTTAACTGGAAAGAGTGGGTCGCTGCTATAATGCTCTTAAATGGCCATCCTTACCTCCGAAGTTGCTAAGTGTGTGTGTGTGTGTGTGTGTGTTGTGGGCCGTGAGGATTATTAGTTATTTTCAGATGGACTGCCCGGACCATGCAGCTATCTGCCCGCTGTGTGTAGCGACAGCTAGGCCAGGACTCAGATGGAAAGCAACGTCTTTCCATATGTGGCAAAACAGTGCTTTCATGTGAAACTTTAACAACAAATTCAATAGAGGATTAAAACCTGAAATGTCAGTTTGAGGTATAATTCTGGTAGTGTGGTGAAATAAACGTTACAGGTAGGTTGTGTGTTAACGTTGTTAAATAAGGATATGGGCCTTATACTCCGAGATCTCGAGATGATTGGATAGTAGCCTAGGCTAATTGTTCTTTCTTGCTGTTCATAAAACCACGAAAATATATCCATTGTAAACTGGGAATTAGGCTACATGTTTAACCGACACTCATGTGCCTCGGAAGAGGATGGTAGTCGTTAAAAGTGCATCATTTTGACCTGAACAGCTGGTTATGTCAGATGTTGAATAAATCCTCCTGACATGGTGAGAGAAACTCGTTTCTTTAGCCTATACTTGACCTACGGGTTCAGCTTTTAATAACAACGTAGGATATTCTTTCAACGGTTTCTTATTTCAGACCCTCATATAGTCTAATGAAAGGGAGGGCAGATATAGCCGATAGGCCTAGTTGTTGCTGTTCCTCTGAAAAACTGTTGGGCGCTTTAAAGGAAAGATGTCCCGTCAGACGAGGTCCTCATACCTCCCGAAAGATATCTTTAACTTTCAATCTGGTTAGTCCAAACTGAATTACAGATAGGCTATCTGCAATTGTCATTTCAGATGTGTGACGAGTCGAACGTCGTTTTCAATGGCGTCATTGCAGCTGTCTGTAATTAAGTTGTGGCTAGTTATTCAAGACTGAATTAGGCTACAGATAGGCCTTTCTCTATCTGTCGTTCCAACTATAGCTTATTCACAATTACGTTACTGATAGCTTGAATGACAATTCGCACAAGGCTATCCAAAATGTAATTACGACTAGGCTAGTCATAAGACGTTTTTGATATCTACAATGTTAAGTCCTGGACAGTCAAACTTAGCTTTCAACTGTTAAAAGGGCTTGCCGTTTGATATAAGCTCTCCTGCTGTGAACCATAGACTGTGTACAGGCTATGCTAGGAACGCTTGATATCTACAGGCTCTCCGCCTTTTTCCGATACTGTAGACGGGTTAAACATGTTGTCGTGTAAATTTCAATGAGGGAAATGATAAATACATCAGCTCTCGGCCACTCCCTGGGCTGCAGCCCGCAAATAAAAGCGCTTTCTGTTTCTGCGTTGTTAATATGAGCTACGACACGACAGAGAAAATGGCTGTCGTCTCTCTCTGCTCCATCCACTCGCTTCTTTTCCATCGCTTCTCTCTGAAACGACTCGCGGCGGCTGCGGCTGACAAATAATTGCAACAACGTTTCAGTTCAGCCGTAAATTCCCCGCAGGCTGTCAGACATTATTCCCTCTACGTAGCCGACACAAATAGGTCTATAGCATAGTGTAGTGGAGGCAACAACAACCACTCCGAACAAGTTGGTTATGGTCAGATAAACAGGACCATAGCTAAGTATTCTTCCTTGGATATCCTACCTGCCTATCTCATGCTGAATGTGTGCATCAATGACTGAAATAGGCCTGAAAAAGCTCTCTGACAGACATAAGGTAAGCTAGTGGGCTGTTGATTCCCAAAATAATGCCAGAAAAATAGGTGTATGGGATCTTTTTGTTTTTATTTTGAAGATGCATGACTGGTGGCTTTTGGACAGTGACATTATGTCAAGTCTGAACTCAACGGAGCCATTCCACAGAGTCCTCTCCACTGCCAATCACTTCTGGATGCACAGAACTAGGATATGAAAGATTTCTGAATCAAGTCATCAACATCCTTTATTTAATTATGAGTAGCCTATGCCTATGAGTTCATAATGACTTAACTGCCTGGGGAACTGAACACGTTGGGCCTATAGGGCTTAAAAACGACTAGCCAAGGCCTACGGATGCCTTGTGAGCTATGGAACTTCTTTATTTTGTGAAAATGAATTCATTTTGTCAAAGAAATAAAAAAAATAACAACTCAGGATCTCTGTCACAAAAAACCTCTATACTCCGTTTATCTATTTAATATGTCACAATCTTTTGCAAAGGCCGGTAGCCTAGAACACCTGTATGTCCTTCTATTGTCAGCCTCATTAACTCTGTAAACACAGCCCATGTGCACTCATAATGCTTTATTTACAGTCGACGACCTGGCTGGGATCACCCCAGCTGGAAGGATCCAGTTTAGTGACTAACCCCTCAAATCATCCAGCTGGGACTGATTCGTGAGTGCTGACCTCAGTCAACAAGAGGAAAGACACAGGTGGTTTACGGGCCGCAGGGGTAATATTATCCAGTCATCATCTAGCTGTTCTAGGTCTAGGGCTAATTACAGATCTGCGCCTGGCACGCGGACGAGACAGATTCCATCATTGTTATCCTTAACACCACACAGCCTAGTGTGTTGCTTTTTGGAATAGGATTTGGAGTTACATGGAAATCTATTCTTTCTTTGGCTAGGGGGATTCAGGGAAACTTTAGGGTTTTAACTGCTAATAATAATAATAAAAATGTATAATTAATAGCGTGTAGAGCCTAAGTGAAAGTGGCCTTGATCTGCTTTTGTAATCTATAAATTAATGTAGTATGGAACCGTAAAGTGGGGTCCGGCTGAGACGTTTGCAAGAAAGACTAAATGATACTGGTTGTCTCATGACATGATCCCCGCACCTATCCATCCGCACCTCTCTCACACACACAAAACAAGCGGATCGAATTTGCTTAATGAGAACAGAAAAAAATGCCCCGAGACCTCTCTACCTTTCTCTTTCCATATGACATGGCCGGGCTTTCCAGTTGGAGCCAGCGTCTTGCCCGGATACAAGCCAGCCAATGGAGTTCCAACGGCGGCAGCACTGCTGCAGTGCAGGCGCGCCGAGACCAATCGCGTCCAGAGTCTGAGGTGCGCCCCGTCTTCCCTCTCTTTCTGTATGCTGAGTGTTTGTTTGTGCAGTGAAAAACGCGACAGGAAAGAGACTATCTTCAAATCATATAGCTAGTAATTAGACAAACGCCCTTCATCGAGAATGAAAGATTCCAAATGCATTGGTGCATGTCTTCAGCAGCTTCCCTTCAAAGAGTCCGATTGTCACCACCTTACAATTTAAAGTTACATCTTTATAAAAAGGTGGATATCTTCCTTTAAAAAAGGACTTTAGCATGATTTACTGTCCCACTCTGAGACATGTCCCTCATGGCTGCAGGTGATTGAGGGAAAGAGTCCGACTTTATTTGGCTAATAGTTATTGCGCACGCATGAAACAAATGAACAAAGCCTGTGAGTGGAGATATATGAATATGATTGATCTCTGTTAGGCCGACTGGATGTTGTAATATAATTAGTTCGGAGTGATATTGAGCAGAAACAAAAAAATCAAACGGTTTCCACGTTGGCACCACCTTTGGCGTCTGAATGGAGACAATCCAGCTCACCGTGGCATATTAGTTAAAGATCGAACTCATAGGACAACTATTCTCTGATGACAGAGTGTAGATAACGTCAAGGGCCCTCATTTTATCCCCACAGTGTGGATTGTCATGGGTTTTAAATGGAGCCTTATGTCTTCATCTCTGCGCTTTAACAATAAAATAAAAAACAATAAAAGCGTAGGCTATATATTTATTAGGTGTGTATGAAATCTATCTGAGTCCATCGGCCAGAGTCATTATTACGTCGGTCAATAGCGTTTTTCTTGTCTTGAAATCACTCATTCCTTAAGATGACCCATTTCATATATTTATGTGTGTGTATGTATCTATGTATATGTGTGTGTGTGTGTGTGTTAACATAATGGAAACATGTTAACTGATAGCTTCAGTTATAGGTGATTTTTGTGACTGACTGTCTAACAATAACGTTCCAATTTCAAATTTCTAATAAAAAAAATGCGCAAGGCCAATTCCTCCACACAGCAGAGAGGGGAGGGGGGGGGGGTACTTTTTATTTAAATAGTCAATTAATTAATAAGATTGTTTTTGCATTCTTTTAAATCAACGACACACGCAATCCGGCTTTGCAAGAGTGGCTTGCATAAACTGCATTTACATGTTTGTTTGTTTTATTTCGCAGTGCACATGTCCGTTGTTTCTAGGCGGACATGAGCGTCCCATCTTTTAATCCTCTGTGGTAGGCCTCCAGGAAAGGGAAGCTCGTTGGATTTCATGTCAATCCAAGCTGTTCTCGTTAGCACTGAGGCCGGGAAAGGTCTGCGTCCAGATGACTCCGTATCATTCATGTTCAGGGAGCTATAAACCACAAGCCTGTCCCGGTGATCGGCTGATCGATTCATGAAGAAGTCGCGTTGTTAGACTTTATTAGTTTGTCCATTTTTGCCCTCAGTTATCTTCCCTTTATGCCATTGCTTGGTTAATAAATGAATTATGAATAGTTTAAAGGTTTGACAAAGAAATCTATTTTTCACTCACCTCAGACAATTAAAATGATATCTAGTAGGCTGTTGGAAATCCTTTTTCTTATAGCCATATACTGATTATTTGATTACTCTGTTAAACCATAACTTTTACTATTTTACAAAACTGATAGTTCTGTTTCCTAGCTCATCGAATTATTATTATTATTATTATTAGCCTTTATTTGGCTTTATTATTATGCTTAATATAAATTATTTAAATGTATTGTTATCATATGTATTGTATATTATATTATATATTAATATTTTTTCTTAGCATAAAATAGGCTGTACAGTATCCTTGTACAAAACAGTGATCTGTTCATGACACCACGTCATTGTCACTCACTTTTTTAGTTTTTTTAAATCACCATTATGGAAATGGCTCAATGATTTATTTATTTTTTTTTAATTTTGTCAAGTCAAAGTTTTAGATTTTAAGACACTAACATATTTTCTTATCCCTATAGTGTTTTCTTATTGCGTTGGCTGGTGCGATGGAAACATAGCCTATGGCCTACAGATTATTGCTGCAGATCCTTTTGCTTGAGTTAATATCATATAGTCTGCGCAGAAAAAAAACACACACCGACATTAAAGCTTTTAATGAAGAATAACAGAAGCAGACCGTAACCTGTGTATTAGCCTACTGTGAAAATAGGCCTGTTAAAAAGGCGAACCAGATAGTGACAGGGAGGGAGGTGACAGGCTGGGCCTTCGTCATAATGCAGATATATATAGATATATATCTAGATATATATCTAGATATATATAGATATATATAGGCCTCCGTTCGCCCGATATTGACATGCATCGGCAGATATTGGCCTGCTTTTGGGTCATGACATAAACTCCGTTTCCATACCGTACAATTTTCTGAATCGAAGACACTAAACGTCTTGCATAATGGTGAGTGACAGAAATTCCACTGTCATTTTTTAATTTTAAAGACTCTTTTAATGGACCACCTAACCCAGGCCTATAATATGTTTTGAGTTTATCTGAGACTGTGTGGTTGGTCATTGAATGACATCTTCCTGAGTCTCCTGTTAGTTTTGTTCCTCTTGACAGGACAGGGAAAAATGAAACTTGATCATTTCTTATTGGTAAAAAACAGACAAAATAAAACTGTGTGACCTAATAAATTGCCATCAAAGGTCCGGCCCATCTAACCTGAGCAGAGTCTAATCAGCCAGAATAACTGGAATCACCTGTGCATGTGTCCAGAGGCTTTAAACGTTATTCCCCATGCTATGATATTTTAAACTGCAAAGCGCCATGAATACGCAACCCATTTGAGACATATGTCTTCAACGTTAAGCTAAAAGGAGTGTTATAAATATGAATACAAACCGACAATAATTTTGCCTGACAAGCTAGAACAGTGCGTTGGTCCTCTGCTTGGCCTGAGACAGCAAGGACTAACAAAATGAATGCGTGCTGGCACACGAGTTAACACAGACTATCGCAGCTTGTGTGGTTTATGGACAAATATGCATAAAATGACGTATACCAATTGAGTTTACTGCATTTTGCCGATAAATGCATCGCTGGTTCGATATTAAAGAATGTCTCTTATTTGCTGTGTTTCGCGTTGTTGCATGGGCTACATCAAACGACATTATTTCCTGGTTTCTCTATTTGCTTGAAGACACTATCGCGTGCATAAAACTACAATTAGGCTACTTATGACTAGCCTACTTTTGATACCACGGTGAATTTTTGAATATCTCACAGAACTCGTGCGAAATGATTCAACGCCTCGCGGGGTAAACGCCACCATTATCCCCCACCTCCCTCCCCTGAAAGAGTTCACACAGACGCACGCTCCTCCCCCTCACTTAGCAACCCGAGCACGTAGCAACGGCTGAACCAATGGACGTTCTTCTAGAGGTTCCACCGACTGTGGTTCCTTAGCAACGCAGTGAAAAAAATTGCACTGACGTCCATTCTATTATGGTCTGTCGGGAATTCAGAGTGACTGCCTGGGACTGGAGAAAAATATCTGCTCTGCTAGCGTAAGCGTACACCAAGCTAACTGTAGGTAGCACTGGAGTAAACATGGAGCTGTCTGCCGTCGGGGAGAGGGTGTTCGCCGCCGAGTCTATCATCAAACGGAGGATAAGGAAGGTAGGCGCGAGATTTAGCGTTCCCCTTTTCTCCCATAGCGTTGGATATAATGCACCAACACCGCACTATAATACAAGCTGCAAGCTAATGCAGTCATTTCTGTTTGTTTCTGTTGGCATGTAGGGTCGGATTGAATACCTTGTGAAATGGAAGGGCTGGTCTCCCAAGTAAGTCCTGCTACATTTTGTCTCTTGAATGTTTTCAACTCACGGCCGTGGTGTCTGGACTGTCTCGGCTCTGAGTGTCGTTAGCTCGCCAAAGCTAGCGAGACAGCCCGGATTATAGCACGATGGAGAATTTAGCTCGCAGGCTAGCGCTATGGCCATCCCCGAAGTGTGTGTGTCAGCGTACGCTTCCACAATTTAATTTAACGCCAATGTCTTAATTCACAGATACAGCACCTGGGAACCAGAGGAGAATATTTTGGACTCCCGCCTATTTGTCGCTTTTGAGCAGAGGTAACGTTAAGATGTGTGGGCTGGCCTTTATGGGCAGAGCCAGTGAATGTTAACATGTCGAATAAATATATGGAGTCCCAGGGAACTCGAATTGTGTTTGTCACTATATCTTCCCACAGAGAGCGTGAAAGGGAGCTCTACGGGCCCAAAAAGAGAGGACCAAAACCCAAGACATTTCTGCTTAAGGTAAATTAAGCAGCGTTGTTTCGCGATTTCTTTTCTTTTATGAATTGCATGTTCATTCCCAATAAGTAGACAGTGTATCACCTCAATTTTTTATATGTTTTCATAAACCTTGCCTGTGTATTTTGGTTACCTTAAAACTCTTACGAATTAATTTCGGCCTCATTGTCTTGTACTTAATTCTAATTATGCATATCAGCTTGTGTGTTAGCTAATGGGGAACCGTTGACATATACTTAAGGATATACCTTATCATTCCTGTTAACGAGCGTCAGTTAAAGCGTCTTGATCAAGGTAGGCCTAATTTCTTTTTGGTGTGTATCCGTTTGTATTACTACATGCTCTTATTAAATTCAGTTGCATAAGTGTTACTGTCCTATGTGAGTGAAATCGTAGAGTAAAGCAGATGCCTGATGCAGTCAGCAAGAAGTTCCAGCCTTTCAGGACAATAGACCGTGAAAATTGCTTAATGACCGACAGTTTATCTTGAACTAAATACCAGCATCTCCGTTGACAGGAGTGTTGTTAAAAACGGGGTAGTGGAATTTTCCTAATAAATACTGTGGCCCGACAGGAACCATTTGCTGTTGTAGTTGCCAATGTAGTAGCCTAATGGTACATGTTTTAAAACTCCATACTCATTGTTCACCTATTAAAATGTTGGACACATTTAGTGTGTAAGCTGAGCCCAGTGTCAGCCATTGGCAGTAATGACAAACTTATGAGAAGAAATGTTAACAGTAGGAAGAGCACAGGTGTGAATATTAAAATGGCTAGAAAAGCCCCTGTTAGTTTGACTAAAAACAACCTAGAAGGGATTAGGTTTTAAATGGATTACGTTTTGGTATAATTTTGAATCAATATCTTCCTCTTATTTTCTTACCTTTTGCAATAGGCTCAGGTTAAAGCCAAATCCTATGAGTTCAGGGGTGATGCAGTCCAAGGGATGCACATCACCTACCCCACCCCCGAGCCTGTAGTCACCCCCAGGGCCAGAGAGGGCCTTAGAGCCGTTGTTCCCACCATCTTCCCACCCAGTACTGTAAACCGGGGAGAAAGCGTACGTGTCCGACCGCCAGAACTGAGCACTCGTGAATACCAGCGGCCTTCCCTTCAGCATATTCGTCCAGACGGACTCATCCACATACCTAAAAAAAGAGGGCCGAAGCCTAAGCCCCGCTTCAAGGACAGCAGCTACAGCCCTGTGGTCTCTGAACCCCCCAAGAGGAGAGCAGAGGAGCAGGTGAGCCACAGCCATCACAAACTGGCCAAGCTCCAGGGCGGGGAAGAGATGAGGCTGATCAAAGTGTCCCACAGACATCCAGAGAGCCACGGTCACAAACACCACCACCACCACCTCACACACAACCGGGGAATCTCCTACAAGCAGCTGTACTCTGAGCGAAGCCTGCATCCACACAGAACAGACCCAGACACACACAGGACTAAGGACAGCTCCACCTACTTGGCACCTGTGCACTTCAAGCACCAGTCCAAAATAAACCAGGGCTTGAGTCGCCCCGCTGAGCTACCCCAGATGGAAAAGCCTTACTTCTTGGACAGGCCGTCCCCGACCAGGCTCGACGTCGACTTGGGCGAAGTGACGTGGAGGCCCTCTATCGGCAACGTGGAAAAGGTCTTAGTGACGGACGTGACCACGAACTTCCTGACCGTCACCATCAAGGAGAGCAGCACCTCAAAAGGCTTCTTCAAGGACAAAAGATGATTGCTTAACTGATTTCTTCATGCCACACTTTTTCTCTGACAGAATCATTCTGAAGCTTATAGTGTGATTTATTAAGCAAAGCTCTTTTTTGTATGTAATGTATAAAAGCAAATTACATAATTTGCATACTGTATGTGTATATATTATAAAGTCAGCCATCTGTTTTAATGTATTGACCAAATCAAATGAAGTCCATTTCACACCTTGCATTGGTTAACATGAACACGTTGGTTACTTTTTTGTACAGAGCTCCTAAATATAACTATTTTGCAGTTGTTACTAACTAGAATGTATTTTTTTCACTCTCACATCTTCCAGCCTGAGCTCATGCTAGCAAATTGTGGGAATTAAATTCAGTCTATGGATTGGATATCTCTATAATTTGAATTGATTAGACCGACTATACCCTGTTCCCAATACAATAGGGTTGATATTTAAAAAAAAAAAAAAATGTACTCAAGCACTTTGAACTCAAAATGTACTAAGAAAAAATCCGTTTGTGTTGTATTCAAAGACCGAGTCGGTCTGTTTTTTTGTTTTTTATGTCTAACATTTCTAATAAGTTAATAAATTCAAAACACAAAAGCTCTTGAGTTTTCCCGAGGTGTTTAACGACATATTTCCTTTAACGTGGTATGTTTTACATGTTCATAGAAAATGTTCACAAAGCTTTAATGTAAGAAAAGAATTACAGAGTTGGTATTAATTAGCTTTTTAGACGCTTTCTAATAAATCCTTTGACTCTTCCGTGATGTAGTACTCTGTTGTTATTACTGCTCCGTCGGACTCAAATGTTTCAGATCGTCTTTGAAGGCAACGCCCTAACCCGTGCTGTTATTTAAATGAAGGCTTTTATCAAAACGTGACGCAATTAGGCCTTTAGGCCACCAACCTAGACGTTCAGGTTATTATTTCATTAGCCTCAATTTGTGTTATAAGTCATGGGGAAATCTATGAAAGAAAAATGCGTCATTTTAATTTCCCGGGTCACTTGTGCTATGATGAGAGCAGAAGTTAAAGGCCTCATAATGGAGCTGCAGCGGGCCTATGCCTTTCTGCTCAAAGTTAGGTTGACTTCCTTCTACACACGGAGTCCGTTAGCAGACACTACTGTAGGCTTAATATTTCATTCATCTCAAGTCTGCTTTTTAAAGGCTACTTCAAGTTCATTTAAGTAAATGTGACAAAAATGCAGCCATTCGTTCTCATATTCCTCAACTGCTTTATCTATGCTTTTTTCTATTCCAATTTGTAGGCTATTGTATTTATATAATTTCAGTATAGGCCCACAAGCGACAGTTTTCTATGGCTACTTGTTTAATGATTATTTCTATATCATGCCGCAACATGTATAGCCTGAGCTAGTTTACAGATGGGCTTTTAAAATAGCTCCATATTTCAGAGTAGGCTACTTTTAAGTAGACTATTTCCTTCTACCGGCCTATTCCTCCTGAGTGTGCAGTCTGAGTGGATCTGCGACACTGCCCTGTTTACCCATGACACATTAGGTCCCATGGGTGTCATAGGCTTCGGTACAGCGTAGCCTACCTTCTGCACAGGACTAGGCTCCATATTTACCCCTAAACAAAGTTGTTTTCTCTAGAAATGATATAGCCTAAACGAAACGATTTCTTTTTTCCTTTACCGTTCCCGAATCCTTTAATGATCTTTGCTAACCAGACGTGGTAAAAACAATTATATTAAAACTAATATGGTCGCTGCCAATTAGTCACTTACACACACAAATAGGAATATGGGGTCCAGGAGGAAAAACCGTCTTCATACGCTCCTGGTTTCGTCCCTTCTGCCTGTCACTGGACCTGCAGCCTGCAGCCTTCAGCCTCACCATGAGATCCAGAGTAAGAATAAAGAACACAACCGGGGGTGCAAGCACTTTTACACATTTATTTTTGATAGTAGGCTACTCACTAATACAACATGTCACTCTGTGATGGTGCATGATAGCCTACACAATTCAGGGGGGAAATGTCAAAACTACTAAAAACAGCAAACTACACAGCTGTTACAGGCTACAGTTAGATTATATGCACCGTCATTTCTTCTTTACATGGTCATGTTCCTGGAGAGACACAGAGAAAGAAAAAGATGCCTTGGCAATGTTGTTTTTCGGATTTTGGTGCTAATCAGGCAATTTTGAATTTAAATTGAGAGTCCATCTTTTTAAGATTTTTTGGGGGGTTTTCCGCCGTTATTGGAAAGGACGGCTTGGTTTCGGGGGGGGGGGACATGCAGGAAATCTTCACAGATGGGACTCGAACCCCTAACCTCTGCGTCAACGCAAATGTGCGCCTTCTCTACCCACTGATATACCTCTACATGTACAAGAGAGTCCATCTTTTTATTCTACAGGAGTTTTCATTGTTGAGTCCATGTTGTCACCTCTGGTCCTTTACTGGAAGAGAAAAAAGATAAAGAACAGTTTAAAAAAAGATGGTAAAATGGTCAGGTGAAATCCAACATAGTGTGTAAGAATGCTGTGGCGAGCAAATATTTCTTTTAAGATGTGAATAATTCCTAGAAAAAGAAAGAAATTAAAAAAATACACCTTGAAACACGTGTAAGGTTTCAAATCTGCAGAAATGTTTGAACAATGCAGCAGATCAATTAATTAATAACAATATTATTTACATGTCTAAAGACGTTTGCATGCAGAAAAGGCACAAGTTGTTGCAAAAAAAAAAAAGAATTCAGATTGCATGAAATGGAGCATGTGATGCTCAAAAAGTCGCTACAATAAACGTGTTTGCCTCCCCCCCAAACACACACGCACACACACACACACACACACACACACACACACACACACACACACACACACACACACACACACACACACACACACACACACACACAGCCCCACCCCAAGCAGCATTTCAGCATCACTCTGCGATGGATTCTTTCCTCTTCCTATATGCAAATAGAAAGCTTAGAAATGTCAGAGAAATGTGGATTTGTTTTTGGGACAAGCTGATGTAGCTCTGTAGTCAAACAGTGATCTACTGTCTACTTTAAACCAGTTTGAGGTGTAAAGGCGTTAAACAAGATAACTGACACCATGTATTTAAAGTATCAGGCTGTGTGACCTGATTGTTTTACAACTTTCTGAGGTTTCCTGCTTTGCAAAACAGTCGTGATAAAATCAGAAAAACACAGGAAGAGATATAACGCAAAAGCAGTGAGAAATTACCAGCATGGAAACAAGTGAGGATAAGGCAATAAAGAGATAGAGCTGTAGAGGACGGCAGGAATTGCATGTTTGTTGTTCTGTGTGTGAAAAAGGTCACATTAGTGCCGAATGGATCAGTCCAAATGTGTGTGTACATGTTGGGAAATGATTACATCCTTTTTTTTAATCCACCAGCCACTTAGTAGATAGTTGTTTTGTGGCTGGTGAGTGATACCAACATACCAGCCACTTGCATATTTTACCAGCATGTATGGTACTCATTTTGAACCCTGATTATATCCTATGTTGGTGTCTTGTTGGTCAAATCTGAGTTCAATGAAAATTGAGGATTATGTTGCTGTGTGTGTGTGTGTGTGTGTGTGTGTGTGGGCATTTGGGGTTTGAAGGGAAAGTAGAGACTTTGGGAACCTTGACCATCACCATTAGGGGTGGGGGGTGGGGGGCGGGGGGGGGGG
>NC_048408.1:6590528-6592631 GCF_013103735.1 Etheostoma cragini
GGGTCGATACAGCATAGTATCGCATTATTTTAAGTGGCAATACTGTATCGATACACAGGCGCCAAGTGTTGATCTTTTATTATATACTGTAAATGTTGGTCAGTTTGTCTCCTTTACAATCCCATTTTGCATCTATGAAGCTGAAGTGATATGACCAAACAGAGAAATGTATCTTTTTTGATAAAGCAGATGTTGACAGTTTCCTTTTGGGGACGTCATTTGAAATTGGGAAAAATTAAAAGTTGGAAAAAAGGTTATGAATTGCAAAATATCACAGAATATTGCATTATGTTTAAAACAATATATCAATAAGATTGTATCGTGATGAGATTGTATCGTGATGAGATCGTATCGAGAGGATATGGTATCGTGATGATAATGTATCGGGAGGCGTCTGCTGATTCCCACCACTAATCGCCGTGATCAGACGGGGTATCCGTAGTTCCTGTCACATCGAGGGTAGCAATGGGGGTTCAGCCAGTGCTCCAGGTTGATCTCCTGGGCCCTCTGATCCAGAACCTGCATGTGGAGCAGATGCTCCTGCAGGGGGGGGGGGGGGGGGGGGGGGGGGGGGGGGGGGGGGGGGGGGGGGGGGGGGGGGCATTGGAAGAAACAAGAAAAGCTGACAACTGTAGGACTGTTCTGCTTCCCCACATTTGCACAAATGAAACCAAATGTTTGAGTGTGTGTGTGTGTGTGTGTGTGTGTGTGTGGGGGGGGGGGGGTTCATTCCTCTGGTTTCAGTTTTGCATTAGACCACAACAGCATTACACAGCACCTGACAGCACATAGTGAAATTACAGAGATGAGTGGAGCTAAACAGAAAGGGAAACATGCCTCAACTTGTACAATGATGAATCCAAAGCATGGAGAGAGATGACTTTATAGGTAATGATGCTTCAGTGAGATTAAAAGTACAGTGAAAAAGGCTACAGATCTTTTTTTTCTGATTCACACAAATTTTTATTATATCTATTCAAAAACAGTTTTTTTGATAAATATATTAAGTTTTGGGGTGAATATTTTCTATAGCAAGTCACCAAGGCTCTATTGTCAGATAGGAAGTAATGATGATATTATTAGTAAGAATTACCTAATAACCCTGAATATACCCAGACAAAATTCCCTCTTATTCCACAATGACTGTATGCCATACTTGTAATTGATTTCAAACTAGAATTGAAATGATAGATTATGTGCAACCTCTGTCGACTTCAATTTTTTTGCACTATTTGCATTTTTTGATTTGTTCATTCATTAATAGTATTTTAAAATGTATTTTGGATCTGTGTTTTATGGTGCTGCTTGCCTCTTAGCTGAACGGATTTTTGATTTTGCATGTGTTTCTCAACACAGATCAAACATTTTAGAAAAATAATTCATGAAGAATACATTTACAAAATATTATCTTTCTACAAATAAACTGATGAAGTGAGCTAATATACAATATGATGTACAAACCACACTCACAATGCAGTAACACTATATTATAAAGCTTAAGTCTTTATAATGCCGTAAAGCTAGCAGTGGATTGTCTATATAAGGAAGGTTAACAGTAGAACTCAGTATAATCATTAATGAAGTGGATCTCCATCTTGTATGTTGTGTCTGTGCTCTTTGCTCTGAGTGAACCGTACCCTCATTGGCTCATCGGGGTGGCCAGCCTTCACTGGCCGTTCCTGCCTCTTGCTGCGGAGCAGCTGCTTTGCAAAGCTCTCCTTGATGATAGGGTTGGCCTCTGGAAGAGAGGGAGAGATCAATGGTTACTTTTATGTTGTGTGATCACATCCAAAAAGATTTAATAAAGTTGATATAGATTGACATAGATATGGGCGTGTGTGTGTGTGTGTGTGTGTGTGTGTGCGTGTGTTTGTGTGTGCACATGTCAAGAACGTGTCAACTACACCCATTGAGACAGCTCAGTGCTGTTAATGCAGTGTCCTCCTCCTTAAGGCCCATGTCCTTGTGTGTGTGTGTGTGTGTGTGTGTTTGTGTGTGCACATGTCAAGAACGTGTCAACTACACCCATTGAGACAGCTCATTGCTATTAATGCAGTGTCCTCCTCCTTAAGGCCCATGTCCTTGCTTGTGTGTGTGTGTGTG
>NC_048408.1:6592641-6593702 GCF_013103735.1 Etheostoma cragini
TGTTGGTTCGCAGTATCCAGAGAGACTCTGAGTCTAGAACTAAGACTTCTCTGAGTTCAATGAAAAATGCCTGAGTTATTTTGTTTTGTCTCTGAACGTAACAGCTGTTTGCTTCGTGGCTTGCTATTGGCTAATCAGGATAACATTCCTCTCACTGAAAGCTGTGTTCAGACCATGAATAACACCTCTCACCGCTATCTGCTGCTGGTGAGCTGTGGCTGACCTGATCTGTTTGGCTAGTCCATGTGAGGCTGCCCCAAGGGAGCTGTACACACACACACACACACACACACACACACACACACACACACACACACACACACACACACCCTGGCCCCTCTCTCTCTCTAACCCAGGCATGTGCATTGGGAGGCAGAAGGTAACAAAGTGCCCATTCATCCTCCTCAGTCCCTGGGGAGTCAGGCAGCACGTGACCCCAGCAGGCAGCTTGGCTGGCTCTCTCTCCCTCTCCTGCCAGAGGAAGCTGGATCAACCCAGCTCTATGAACACAAGGCCAGAGCACTGCTACTGCTGCTGCTGCTGCCCGGGCCCTTACATCGACGTGGCAAAAACCCTCCCGTTCTCTAGCCATCTCACTGGGAAAGATTGGATTTTCAGAAAAATCAGTAACTGTGCAAGTTTCGTGCGATTTCCCTTTGTGTTCAAAGAAAAAATGCATACTGAAATGAAATCACTGGTACATGGAAATGCAATCATCGTAAATAAAACACCATTTCACTGTCTTGATACAGCGTCTAAATGTATAGCCACAAAAAGCCAAAAAAGAAGGATTATTATCACCATTATTCTTACTTTACTTAATTGACCTGAATCCAATGACTTAGTCACTGTTGCAGGAGATAATGGTATTCTTTGGAATTCAATTTCCCCCCCCGGAGTCACTGTGAGACAGAGTTTCCTACCTGTGTAGAGGGTCAGCAGGACCACGCACAGCAACAACACCACCAGCTTCTTCATCTTCTTCACCTTTCTCCTGGCTGAGCCTTCTCTGCTCTGGGGTCCCGACCAGAGGGGGTGGGGTGGGGTGGGGTGGGGGGGGG
>NC_048408.1:6593712-6603766 GCF_013103735.1 Etheostoma cragini
CCTCCTCCACCTCCTTTTGCACGTCACCCGCAAACTGTCCCGTAACTGCTCATGTTACGGTGGAGTTATTTAAAACAGATCATTAGTGATGATATAATATATATAATTTATCATGGGTTCACTAAAAGAATTCAACGAAAGGTAATATATAGAAAATAAAAACAAATAAATCAACAGTTAAATGCAGAGATAGGAAAGGTCACCATAAAAAACAATTTAAAAAAAACTAAAAAAGAGAAATATTGTACTTTTTTACTAAATATTGTAGGCCTACTTTTTATTTTTTAATGAAGTGTGAGGGGTTTTCTGCATTGATTAGCCTACTTTCATCGCCATCTAGTGGCTGCCCACTAGATGGCGATAGAAACACAGCCATGTGGAAGGAGACGCTTTTGAGGCTGTTGTAACCATTTCAGTGATGACTGTGTGAAATGGTCGCTTTTATCGATTCAGAAATGAGGATTGGAACTCCGTCCATGGCAACGGCCTGTTATTCTTAGCAACGGCCTGTTATACTTAGCAACGGCCTGTTATACAGACACAGACCGAAGAATGCCATGGCAAATCAAAATCAAGAATTCAACAAGTCGCTATAATGTCGCTATAATGTCATTATAATGTCGCGTGGGCGGGTCATTATTGCGAATTGAACTTGTTCAGGCTGATTCAAGACCCCTCCTGGGTTTCTAATTTGCAATAATGACTCTGGCTCGAGATGATCCCTTACATCGTGTTTCAGGGTGGATTAGACTATAGCCTACCTCCTATTTACAAATGAAGGATCATAGGTTTAGACTCTCAACGATACACTATATGCTATATCAAATGTGACATCTATCTATCTATCTATGTATCTATCTATGTATCTATCTATCTATCTATCTATCTATCTATCTATCTATCTATCTATCTATCTATCTATCTATCTATGTAGGCCTATCTATCTATCTATCTATCTATCTATCTATCTATCTATCTATCTATCTATCTATCTATCTATCTATCTATCTATCTATCTATCTATCTATCTATCTATCTATCTATCTATCTATCTATCTATCTATCTATCTATCTATCTATCTATCTATCTATCTATCTATCTACCTACCGTTGCACCAGGATACATGGGACCTGGAGGCAACAGGGTAAATCAGTTGACCTAGCGTACATCTCATGTAGCCTATAGTATCAATGCGCTTTGTTTATCCCATTCAACATCATGGTTCTTATTGTTTGTGGTACTATTATTTTCGTTGCACCATTCCCTTGTTGTTACCACATTTCCGGACATTTCAAGGCTCGTTATAAGGTTTTATCTTATTAAAAAAAAATGTTCTTGTGACTGTGTTTCATACCTTGCCTGCCTAAGTATTCCCCTACAATGTTGTTTATGTTTTATGTATTTATGTATTCTTATGATTATGATGGATTTGGAGCACTGCGAGTGTCGTCTCAGGGAAGTCGTCACAGTGCGTCATTGTTTCCATATACGTTTATGCCCCCCCCCCCCCTTGTGTCTCCATTAGCGTGCGCACCCTAAAGACAATATTACGTTGATTAATTCCTGGGGCAAAGAAAGCTTTTGTTCCCTCATTATCTGATACGCCATGCTCAGAATGTAGCGCACAGCGCATGCGCGTTGTGTAGCGGTAGTGTGCGTCTCAGAATCAGAGATGATAGAAAAGGTGAGATGTGACTTGCGTTAGTTTCCGTGTTCGCTTAAATATATTACCAGACAAAGTCGGTCCAGATTCTTTTTCTAACAGACAGTTATTTGAAGTTAAGTGGAAAGAATAGAGCGACTTTAACATTTTAGGCCTTCACTTTGTTCTATTACAATTGCTAAACAGTAGTTTCTGTATTGTGTCTGTGCTTGATGTAATTATTTAACACTTGAAGGCTTATTTGCAAAGCATTTGTCATTAGCGGCGGCTGGTCAAGTCCTGAATACCTTTTGAGAAGCTAAGTGCACTTGGCCACTGGTGGAAGTAACTAAGTACATTTAATAAAGTAGCCTAACATTAGGGTGTCCATATTTTGATTTCCAAAAAAAGAGGACACCCGGCCTCGAGACACAAATTCAGACAGAAATTAATGAACATGCTTTATTATGCCTCAATGGTAAGAAAATAATAATAATAAGTCATGTAATAAATAAAATAAGTAAGGATTTTCTGGTGTCCATGTGAGCTTTTAGATCTCCAGCACCTTTATCACTGCAACATATGTAGCCTACTAGCTTTGCACACGGTGCACTCCGCCTTCCACTAGTCCCGGCCGCCCGGGACGGTACGTGGAAAGTTTACTGTTGGCGAAGTGAATCATCTTGGCATTTAAATAGTCTTTGGTAAAGCTAAGGTAGCGAGGTAGCTCATTGGCTCGACGTCACTTCGCAGTCTTCTTGTTTCAAGCTCGTTCTACATCTGAATGTTTCGACTGAACGTGTTGGCAGAAGTGTCAGCGGGCTGTTGGTGTCTTTGAACATGCGTGTCGCGGGGGAAATGTCGCGTGCGTCCCGTCCACACCCATTGTTGTTTACATAGCTCTGCTCTTCACTCATTTCCGCTTATTAGCGTCACCCGTCGCCACCGTCCGGCAGCGATGTACATGGAGGGGGAAGAGGTGCACGACGACTGCGGCTCCCGGGAGGAGTGGACGCTGCTGTTCTGGACCTCTCTGGCCGTCGTCGTCCCGGTCATCATCACACTGTGGTGTAGCGCCCAGCGCTCCAAGCGGAAAACACACATGAAGGATTTCTTTCGCAAAAGCAAGCATGGCTGGCACTACACCGACCTGTTCAACAAGCCCACCTACTGCTGCGTGTGTAACCAGCACATCCTCCAAGGGGCTTTCTGCGACTGCTGCGGCGTGTGCGCCGACGAGCAGTGCCTGCGCCGGGCCGACCGCAGCCTGCAGTGCAAGGAGATCATGGCCCCCTGTAGCCCCGACGGAGCCATGGAGCATCGCTGGGTCCGCGGAAATGTCCCCCTTGCCAGCTACTGTGCTGTGTGCAAACAGCAGTGTGGGACCCAGCCGAAGCTCTGCGACTTCAGGTTGTGTGTGTTTTTGTGTGTGTATGTGTGTGTGTTGGAGGGGGGGTCTGATAGTCTGTCGAATAGATGATAGATCTAAGAGACACACTAAAAGGCGGAAATGTGCCCCTCGCCAGCTACTGTGCAGTGTGCAAACAGCAGTGTGGGACCCAGCTGAAGCTCTGCCACTTAAGGGTTTGTGTGGGTGTGTGTGTGAGAGATAGTCTGTCGAATAGATGATTACTTACACACTATAAGGTTGTCCTACCATAATGGGGTGCAAAACACGTCATTTTAATCTGGCTTTAAATTCCTCTAATGGACTGCTGCTGCTCTCTGGCATTGCTAGGGCATGAGCTGGCATAATCTCACATTTTCAGATAAATGACTCGGTTAATCCTAATGCCAGCTCCAGAGGTCAGAGAGAGACCAGCACACTTGCAGCTAGTGAAGATTCAGGGTTTTGCTTCCTTTTGTGTGAAGTTCCTTGCCTTTCCTAACTGTTTGTGTCCCTTTACCTTCAGGTGTGTGTGGTGTCAGACCACAGTGCACGATGACTGCATGGACAGCCTGACGGACGCAGACCAATGTGAGCTGGGCGAGTTCCACAACCTCATCATCCCTCCTCACTACCTGTACCGTGTCAACAAGCTCCGCCGCAGGCAACCAGAGGAGTACAGCAAGGTGCTGCACATACAGTGTGCTCATACTGTGGTGTCCTAGAGTTATTTTAAATTTTTTTTAACTGTGTGTGTGTGTGTGTGTGTGTGTGTGTGTGTATAGCTGGCATCTTCCTGTGGCAGTGGCTGGACTCCAGTGTTAGTCTTGGCTAACACGCGCAGCGGTAACAACATGGGGAAGGCTCTGCTGGGAGAGTTTCGCACCGTTCTGAATCCTGTGCAGGTTAGGCTGGAGCTTCTCACACAGTCTAAATCATCCTTAAACACTCCCTTTTAGTTGCCATCCTTTTTTTATTTTTTTTATAAAAGCCTGGGGATGAGTCCAGATGAAAAGGTTTCTACTAGAACATGTTTACATGCTTAAATGATGACTCAGTTTTGGCGCCTGTCTCTTTAAGACCCCCCCCCCCCCCTCTGAAAAAGCCTCCTGTCCTCTGCTCTGATTGCTTAGTGTTTTGGCTCCTCCACATCTGTGCTCTCTGAGTCTCTGCAACGTCATTGCAGCCGGGTAAATAACTGTAACAACACTGTAGCGGCACTTATTACCTATATGTAATATCATATGTGATATCATAACCGTACAGAAGTCCTGACGGCAAATTGATACTTTCACAGTATTTATATAGCACCTCAATCTGCTTTATAACCCAAAAATCGATGGAATTCTCACTTTACAATATGGGACCTTTTCAATTTCTGCACAAAACATGACTTAAACCTGTCGTATCTCCTTCCTCCCCTTCAGGTGTTTGACCTGTCGGAACTGACTCCGTCCAAAGCCCTCCAGCTGTGCACCCTGTTGCCCCCCGGCAGTGTCCGGGTGCTGGTGTGTGGGGGCGATGGCACAGTGGGCTGGGTGCTGGATGCCATCGATACTATGAAGCTGAAGGTCAGACGGGACTGTCTCTGAGCAATGTCAATGGTTTTGATTAGAGCCCTACAATAAAAGATTTTTAAGGCCGATACCGATACGAATATTTGATTATTTAAAAATCTGATACGCCGATATATCGGCTGATACATGTTTAATCTAGAAACGCGTTAGAAAACATAAACAGATTTCCTTAACATTAGTTAGTTGTAGTTATTTGTGAGTTCTCACTAAAATAAAGTGATAATAAGTTGTTTTGTTGTCAAAACAGAACATAGGAAGATCAAAATATATTAAAGTTCTGATAAATAAAATGTATAAAAATACAAACTTAAGATCCTTAGAACAAAAACACATCAACAACAAAAATAATCAGTGTTGCCAACAGGGACGTTGTAGAGCGTCCTCTGGTTGACAAACTATGCAACTCAAACGCTCATGACATGGTAGATAACCCGTTTTTATTTTTAAATATTCAGAATCATATTCAGAATATTTAATATTCTGAAATATTTAATATTAATATGAATGAATGTTAAAAAAAAAAAAAAGCCTTTATAAATGCCAATGCCGATATCTATATATCGGGAAATTCCTAATATCAGCCGATAATATCGACCCTCCGATATATATCGGTTGGGCTCTAGTGCAATTCATTTCAAATGCTTTAATGTGGTACTTTTATATCCACCTGTGTGTACCCACGTCTTCTCTGTGCCGAGTGAATAACACACCTGCTGCTCTCATACTCTCCTGTGTCAGGGCCAGGACCAGTTTATGCCAAGGGTGACCATCCTGCCTCTGGGGACAGGAAATGACCTGTCCAACACTTTAGGCTGGGGTGCTGGGTACGCTGGGGAGATCCCTGTGGAACAGGTTCTCCGCAACATCCTTGATGCAGAGGTGGTCAAAATGGACAGGTGGGTCTTTGTTATGATGACTGAGCTGCAAAGATGATTCAGTTAATCGATTAGTTGTCAACTATATTAGTTGACAACTACTTCAATAATTGCAGAGTCTTTTTATTTTCTTTCATGTAAAAAGAAGTTAAAGAAATCGTTTTCCAGCATTTTAAATGTTAATATTTTCTGTTTTCTTCACTCCACTATAAACTTATTGTTTCCGAGTTGTGGACAAAACAAAACATTAAACTTAATCTTGGGCTTTAAAAAAGACTGACACCTTTCCCCCCAAATTATGATATTTTATGCATCAAGCAACTAATTGAGAAAATGACAATTGACAAGATGACAATTGACAGATTGAATCGACAGCATTAGAATTAGTTGCAGCTGTACTACTAGTACCATTCATCAGCTAATCCAGTGTTTTATAAGTCTTACAAAGCCCTGTGTGTTTGTGATGATGTTGCTGGCATTAAAAGTCTCTAAAAGTCCTAGACTTGAAGGAACTTTTGTCTGTTCTTTATCTGATTTTGGAAACTCTCCATTTCTTCCTGGGAAATCAAGATTTTTACGGACTATTGGAAAGTCATTTTAGACCCAGTATATTTCAATTTGACTACCTTTTTTGAGGCAAAAATACATACTTAGTAAATGAAGGGTTGAGTATTTCTCAACCAGAATTGTTTTCGTGTCCGTCTATAGTTCTAAAATAGTAACTCTCGCCCTGTTGGTCTCTGTTGTTCGTGCTTATTTCTTGCTTTCTCATTTTCAGATGGAAGGTGCAGGTGGCTTCAAAAGGCCTCTACTTTCGGAAACCAAAGGTGAGTTTGACCTCTTGTTTTCAGTTCTTCGGTCTTCTCTTTACCTACCAATGTGTTGTCATTCAGGCCCTATACTCTTGTGTTGCTAGACCTTCCTCCACAGCGCTGCGGAGGAGGGTCTGACTAGTCCACACAGCATCCCGGGATATGCTAAGCGCCTGACAGAGCCTGCAAAATAGCCTCCAGAAGGAACTTGTTTTGGTGGAACGTGTACGTTGAATGGTAGTTTTAGTCGTGCATCAGAAAACTCAGATTGGACAGATGGTCTAGCTAGCTGTCTGGATTTACCCTGCAGAGATCTGAGGGGCAGGTAACCATAGTCCTCAGAAGGCCAACAGAGTTTAGAATGCCAACACAAAGAAAGCGGAAGGTAACGGACATCCGGCCCTAAAAGAGTGACATCCCACAGAATATCCAGTGGCAACGGAGCAATCCCGGAAGTGGAACTTTGTGGGTATAGACTACAGGCCTGCTGACACTCAGCTGTACATAAGGCATACATATATTTATATCCTGCACATCCTCCTCAGGTTCTGTCCATGAACAACTACTTCTCTGTTGGGCCTGATGCTCTGATGGCGCTCAACTTCCACGCTCACCGGGAGAAAACCCCCTCCTTCTTCTCCAGCCGCATCATCAACAAGGTCAGATATACATCATTAATGTGAAGACGTTGACTGAATTAGAAATAGCATATTGATACAGAGGCATTGCCTCTGAAAAGGCCTGATTCCTCATTGTCAGAAGCATCAGATAAATAATGCGCCTTATATTAATGCTTACTTCTTTGTTTGTTCCTTTCCCCAGACTGTATATTTCCTGTATGGCACCAAAGATTGTTTAGTGCAGGAATGTAAGGATCTGGATAAGAGGATTGAGGTACAGTAGCTGTGTGCATGTGATGAAGCGTCATGTTGATTCTTTCTTCACCTGTGTACGTCATCGAGAGAATCCAACAGAGACAGCCCATGTTTTCGCTATTTGGAACATGACTTGCTAAAAATCCGACTTATGGCCTAAATTATTCATCAGGAGGCTCTCTGCCTCTTACCAAGCTGTCTCTAAACATTTGACTTTCTTCTTGTCTGATTGGCGTGCTAACGACAACTTTTCTGGAATGGACATTCACCAATTAACCCTCAACATCTCTGTGTGTAATTTGTTCATCCCATCTCCATAATGTTGTATGTTGAATGGGAATATCCAGAGAATGTATCTAGGGGAGTGTACATAAAGACTGGAAGCAGGGGAGGGGCAATTAGCTCAGCTCTCACTGAACTACATCGGCCACTTCCCATAAAACCACAGTTTCATGTTTCTGTTCAGTCAAGAACACTCCTTTTGTAGATTTATTGCAACACATGGAAATACAGTTAACCTTTGTGTTGTCTTCCATCGATAATGCAACTTTAGATTTCCTGGGCCTACATTAAAAATATTAGGTCGTCTTTTTTTGCTTTCTTAACATTTTGTCACTTTTTTCCAAGTTTTTTTGTCACTTTTTCCAATAATTTTTTTTAAATGTTTCCGCAGTTCTTGGAGTCTTCAATTTTTTTTTTTACGTTTAATCATTTTTTTTTCCAATACTACGAAATTGAATCTAACCAAATGTAATGAAAGTAGTAAACCGGTCATATATTTCACTTGTTATGAGAGTTGTAGGGAACCATCCAGGTCATTCTTTTGACAGTTTGGTTATAGAAAACCACGTTTCTTATCTAAAAACTTGTTGAAAATGGGTCAAAATTGCCCCGAGGACAACAGCAGAGTTAAGCTTGGCGAGGATGGCTCCGCCCCCTTATGATGCTCCCCGGATAAGCCAAGCAGCATGCTAAACTGGAACAGGGAGCACAATGCCGAAACCCCCAATGGGTGTGCAAAAGTGGACCCCAAGCAAGACACTGGAAACCATTTTAACCTTTTGAGTCATGTTGTGTGTGTCTGTGTGTGTGTGTGTGTGTATCTGTGTCTTCTGCAGTTGGAGTTGGATGGAGAGAGGGTGGCACTGCCCAGTCTGGAGGGCATTATAGTTAGCAACATTGGCTACTGGGGCGGAGGCTGCAGACTCTGGGAGGGAATGGGGGATGAACCCTGCCCCCCCACACGGTAAGACCTGCTAAGGCTGAACACTGTGTTGTTTCTTTAATCGTCATCACAATGTCACCTGGCGCAACAAACACATAATAGATTTTTTGAGCTACACGAAGGAGAGTATCAGTAGATAACTGCACTTTAAAACGTACAGTAACTATCATTCTTTTTTGTTTTCATGCCTTTTGTGTTCAGTTCAAATATTCTCAATAAAACATGTAATGTAATTTCCTTTCAGTTTTTTATTAATTTACCGAGAAATTTGTTTTGTGGCAGGAAGGTAGAACTAAATATCTGTTTATGTATCGCTCTGTTTGGGAAGGAGTCCTACGCCAAGGGCCAGGTTTTAGGGCACGGATCAACAACTTTTCCTCTATGAAACACCTTTTGCTGTATCTTGTTTAGGGCTGCACAATATATCGTTTTTTAATCGCAATATGAACTGGCGCAATATACACATTGCCAAAGGCTCCGACATATCCCAATAGACACTTTTTTGTGTTAGTTGAAAGAAAACATCAGTAGAAAATTACAGTTAAACATGTAACTGTCATTCTTTTTTTATATTAAATTAGTTAAATAAAACAACATTGGCAATAATTTTGACTTTAAGTTTCATATCTTAAGTTTGTATTTTGATCAATTTTATTTATCAGAATTTTAATATATTTTGATGTTCCTCTGTGCTCTTGTGAGGATAAAAATAATAAAACAAATTATTATATTATTTTAGGGAAAACTCAATAATGACTAATGTTAGGGAAATATGTTTGTTTTGTAATGCGTTTCTGGATTTTTTTAAAAATATATCGGGGTATTGGATTTTTAAATAACCAAATATTTGTATCAGTATCGGCCTTCAAAATCCTGTATCTGGCCTCTAATCGCAACAACCTTATCGCACAATTTCCTCATATTGTTCAGCCCTGATCATATTAAATTTTCATAAAGTCCCAAAAGTCTTAGTGAAATCCACAGGAGTCAGATGTAGAAAGAGTTTCATGTGCTCCAAAAACCACCACCATCACCTATCTTTACATATTCTTCCAATCGATGATTTTTTTATAGAGAAAACAATTTCTGCTGACAGTGCACCCTTTAGTTTGCATTTCAGCTGAGTTGACAATGTCCTCTTCTCCGGATCTGGTCCTACTCCTCTACTCTACTTTTGGGGCCCCTACTCTTCATCATTTACCTGCTTCCCCTCGGCAATATCTTCCGCAAATTTAACATTCACTTCCACTGTTACGCCGATGACACCCAGCTCTACCTCTCCACCATACCCTCGTCCACTCTCCCGCCCACCTCCCTTACGGATTGCATCTCTGAAATAAAAATCTGGCTCACCCAAAACTTCCTCAAATTAAACAGTAATAAAACCGAGGTTCTCCTCATTGGCACCAAAGCCACTCTTTCCAAAACAGACAGTTTTTCTCTCACAATTGACAACTGCTCCGTCTCACCCTCCCCCAAGGTTAAGAGTCTGGGTGTCATCCTTGACAGCACATTATCCTTTCAACCCAATGTCAATAACATTACCCGGTCTGCCTACTTCCACCTACGTAACATCAATCGTCTCCGCCCCTCCCTTACCCCCCACACTGCTGCAATTCTTGTCCACAGTCTCGTAACTTCCCGTCTCGATTTTTGCAAC
>NC_048408.1:6603866-6606807 GCF_013103735.1 Etheostoma cragini
AATTTATGAATTCCCTGTGCGGCGTCCTTGAGTGCCAAGAAAGGCGTCTTTAAATAAAATGTATTATTATTATTATTTACTCCATCTGAAAACTTCAGCTGAATGTGCACTTCATCCGTCCCTCACACAGTCCCATGCAGGTCCTCCTCCTCCTCTGCAGTCTTACATTTGCAGAAGTATTGTGTTCTAGGTCTTATGTCATTTCCTTTATCCATGTAATGCTGCCTCTAATGCTCATCAAAATACTTTTTTAATTTATTTATTAATTTTTTTTGAGTCCGGTGTTTTGGGGTGGCAGTAGCTCACTCCGTAGGGAGTTGGGGTGGGAACTGGAGGGTTGCGGGTTCAAGTCCCCATAGTGTCAAAGTGAGCATAATTCATCCCTAGTTATTGCTAGTGTAGGGTTTATATTGAGTGCTCCGGGAAACCATGGCAACTAACAGTGAGTTCCCGTCTCACCCTGCAGGTTGGATGATGGTCTGCTGGAGGTGGTGGGCGTGTTCGGCTCCTTCCACTGTGCTCAGATTCAGGTCAAGCTGGCCAATCCTGTACGGCTGGGACAGGCCCACACTGTCAGGGTGAGGCCATAACACACACACACACACACACACACACACACACACACACACACACATGTGTAGATGTGGTTTTAACATTTGGGGGGGGGGGGCCCATTGTAACCGTGGCTTTGGGGGTACTTTCCTTAGCATATTTTGAGCGTCAGACACTTTATTTCCCTCATCCTGAGTAATTTTTATTTATGCAACAATTCATCGTAAAAAGGTTATTTATGTAAAGGAAATTATTATTCTAGGAATCATGTACATCACAACGACAAATCTGTTAGAGAAGGAGACCTTGTTAAAGCTATAAGCTCCCAAGTGTAAAGCTACATAGAATACATGAAATCATAGCTTTAGTTGTCTTGCTCCTGTTGTGTTCTTTAACACCCCCCCCCCCCTTACCCCAGTAATGTTAGACACAGTTCTGGTTTGAATGGTTATTTTTACCTCTTTTGAGGAGTGGGTTGTCTTTCTTGTTTTTTTTGAGGGGGACAAATCTATCTCTTCTAAATGTTATGAGGGACAAATCCCCTGCATCCCTCCCACAATCTACGCCTATACATACACACCCAGACACACAAACACACACACACGGTTTACCTCATTAAGAGGGTATGGAGGAACACAATGAGGCAGTCAAATTAGTTTTCACTGCCATTTACCTCATTGTACTACTCGAGAATCTAATTTGAAACTAATTTGATTTAAGCGTTTGCTTTTTTTGTTTCCTTCTTCTGCTCTTTAACCTTTCAGAAACAATAGGTTTTGGTTGCCCCTGTAGCTTGACTGTGGCTATGACAACAGGACACAAAAGAGGGAAAACGAATTTGAATGTTATTTGAGTACTGTACAAGGTTATAAAAAAACCTTGCTGTGTAGGTTTGATGTTGCAGGTGGGGGAACACAAAGTCCAGGCTTAAAGCTATAGTGCATAGTTTCTGTCGTTCCCATGAGGAATTCTAGGTAATGATAACTAAAATGTCGGGGCGTCCATACATGGTACAAGCCTTCCGTTACCGCGCACCACCCCCGGACGCCACAATCTTCTGAACATAGTCATACTAGGAAATACAGAGAGTTGTGGGGAGCTGATGGTCTTAATTTGCTTTGCAGCAACTCATTTGGCGAAGGCTCGAATGTAACGGACATTTATATCAGAAAGTTCATTAATATCAAAGTTACGCACAAAAACTTTTTTTTTTAAGATGATTTTTGGGGCATTTTAGGACTTCATCTATCTTTTCTATTTTTTTCCGCAAATCATAACGGGGATTAATTACCAATCCCGTACGGAAATTGCAGCCTTGCAGCTTACCATTCTCTGTTTTAGACTATAAAACAATTTGAAATATTCCACCCGGAGGTAAATTTAGGGGAATAAGAGGAACATAAAAAGATGGCTGAACTCGGATGGCGTCGTAGCCAGAGAACAACAGCGAGCACCCGATATGGAGGTAAACGCCATTGCCGCCATTATTGACAAGATAAGATATAGTATTGAAGTTATCTCTCCGTCCCCAGCTGGTTCTCAAGAGCTCCAAGATGCCCATGCAGGTGGACGGGGAGCCGTGGGCCCAGGGTCCCTGCACCATCACCATCACCCATAAGACCCAGGCCCTCATGCTGTACCACAGTGCCGAGCAGACGGACGACGACGACGAGTCCAGCGCCTCGGAGACAGAGAGCCCCACCCCCCACGACTCGCCAAGGCCCCCGGGGCCGGCCTCCGCTCGTGCATGACCCAGCCCAAACCTCATGTGATGTGGAGCTTCTCTCCTATCTTAGGTTCTGTGTTGTTTTCTGCAGCCCAGTTTCTTAATCTTAATCCCTCATTTGCAATTGGCCTTTAAGCGTGATTTATGGTCCTGCGGAGGCTCCACGCAGTGCTTTCACCGGTGTCTACGTTAGTGGCCTGAGGTTTATACTTGTGCGTTGGTATGTGAAATCTGTTGTAATCTCTTAAAGAGACTAGCAGGGCTGCGTGTGTGTGGAGTACACTCTAGAGTCATAGTGGGAGAAGTGTCTCCCCTGTGTTTTGTGACCGGGGGGATGAATCATTAGCAGGAAAAATTAACCCTCTCCTTGATTTCATGTTGTTTATGGAGAAGGAGAACCAGGAAATGAGTCGGGGGGGCACGTATGTAGCCACGGCGTAGATTTTACGCAGAAGCATAAATCACGCTTTGGTCTTTTAACACGACATCCTCCAATCACGTTGATGAAAACAGGGTTACAACTTCCTGTGTAATCCTTTCATAGGTTTTCAGAGAGCTCATATAGTATATTGGAAAAGAGGCTGGTTTAATTAGATTTTTGGGGTCTTTAATCTCCACACTCCTTGTATATTATAACCCAGAACTCAGGCAGTCCCCCCCCCC
>NC_048408.1:6606879-6608899 GCF_013103735.1 Etheostoma cragini
CCCCCCCCCCCCCCCCCCCCCCCCCCCCCCTCTACGGGTGGGACAGTCAAGAAGAGGTTAAGGTTTTGGAGAAAGGTTGCTGTTTTTATTTGCACTGATCCCTTGTGCCATATATAGTCAACTATACTGTATTTATTATATACTGTATTTGTCACCCAGTTTCAATTTGCCGAAACTCCTACAAAGCCATGTCTAAACCAACAGCGACTGATGAAGCATTACCACTGGAGACAAACTGCTAGTTTTAAAATGTCGAGAGCTGCATCTCAGAGCCCTTAAACTGCCTCCTTGTGTCCTCGACTTGCCTCCTTTCCTCGTGTCTCCCCTTAGCCTCTGTGGTGGGAGGGACTGAGGCGCCTGGGACGAGACAGGATCTGAGCACATGTGTTTTAGAGGGATGAGAAGTCTTTTTCCTTTCTGAAGCGCCACATGAATTCGTCAGCGGAGTTAGCAACTCCTTTAGCTGCACGGCTACCGGGAAGGCTGCTCTCGCGCATCCTCGCCTGTAGCTCCTCTATGATCCCTCCTCAATGCTCGCTCCTCGGGGCAGAAATGAGAGCCTTGAGACGGTCTTCACTGAGGAGGGACAGAACAACTTCCTATCAAATAAGGGCCATGAGATGTAGCCGAGGCTTTGAAATGAATGGGTTTGTAAGCCAAAAAGTGAATCTCGATGGAACAAGGGCTCCTGTTAACAAATGCAGCGTTGTCAATCACTGGACATCGATGTCGGTTTTACTTCATGACGCCCGGTCTCAAGGAGCTCGCCAAACAGCTAGATTGTACTAAGATACAGTCTTGAAACTTTTATTGAACCTTCCTGTAAGCGCTACAGGAAACTGACTTGTTTATTTTGAACGTGCTGCCAAGTAACTGTTGTACTTCAGAGGATTGGTCTTGCCTACATGTAAATCCTTTTAGTCCTTCCTCTTGATTTTCATAGTTACTCCTATTTGCATATTTTTGTGTTGCACTGTTTTGGCACTTACACTGATAAATACCTTTCTTATGTACATGAAACCATAATGCTGACCTTCGATGTTGCTGCCAATAGTAATAACTGCTGAGACTAAGTAGTTTCAAGTTGTTGTTTTTTTGTCACTGGAGTAATCGCCTTACATTTCCTCATTTGTAGTTTACCAAATAGTCACCACAAGGTGGCAGACTAAAGACAGTGTTTACTGTAGATGGGTCAAGTAGAGTTGGTCCTCTCCTTAAACTTCTACAGTTTAATATTAATACCATCAGTTGTTTTTTCTTTGTTGCATCGCTCCTGTTCCTTCGCATAATGTGTGCAAGACGTCCTTTGTGTTTCTGTGTTAAAGCCTACCAGTCAGGAGATGTGTTTGACCTCAAATGCCAAAATTTAATTGTGCCATTTGAGGTGGTCCTGTTTTTTTTGCAGAAGGGTTGCCTGTTGCTCACAGCCATATCCGAAAGAAAAGTGTGTAGACTGTTAGTTAGAGCTGTCTTAATGAACCTGGACCCAACTCGCTGCTCATAAGGCTGACCAGGGATCTGTTGTTAGCCGTGTGATGCCTATGCTTCTGGAACATGCCCCTCCTTGGCAGGTAAGCCAGCCTGGCCGTTTCATCACCCTCTATATTTGTTTGGTGAATATCTTCTTGCTCAAGGACACCTGTTTGAACTCTAACCATATCCTCCATGTTTACCAGAGTTGTGTGTGTCCTGTGTTTGCACTGAATTAGCATACATGTAACTGGGGTTTATTGGCAGGTTGTCAGCCACGCTAGCAGTATGGGCCTTGTTAAAAAAAATAATAATATAGGGCTGCCCAATTATGGAAAAAAAACATAATACCAGTTATTTAACAAGATTACTTATTGATTTTCTGAGTTATTGAACTTAAACAGTTGAAACAGTAAAAACTTGGTGGGGGGTTGAAATTACACCCACGGGTCTCTCCATGTTGAAACATCAGTCAAATGTTTCCTGGCATATAAAGGCGGTGGCTAACGTGGCTAAACACTTGACATGTTGCGTTGGGGGGGGGGGGGGG
>NC_048408.1:6608909-6620697 GCF_013103735.1 Etheostoma cragini
GGACACAACACGACTGTGATATTTCAGAATATTTTTTGATGTTCCTGATTCAAGTCAGTCTTTATTTGTTCAATCTTGGCAGATATAAAACAGTATTTGTAAAGACTCAATTTAGCAAGGCAAATTTCACTGTGTTGTGTACCAAACTGTTTTAATTATTAATTGATATATATATTTAAATAAGTTTACTTTTTTGCAGTCAAATATCTGTAAAATTAAGAGAAAGGCAGATAAGAGTGTGCAGATAATGACAAAATGACAATTTTGATTATTATATGATCAATAAGATGTGGCCACTGGTAATCAGTAATAAAAGAAACTGGGAGAGAATATGCTGTTATTGGTAACAATCATGTAAAACAGCTGTTTACACAATGGCAGTAAAGAGGGTTTGGTGAAATTGTTACAACGAAAAAACGATTTTGATCAAACTGAATGTAATGAAGTGATTTGAAGACATTCCCATAAATATTTTCATATACAAGCCACACGTCTCTGTGTTTTAATTAAGGTATAGTCTAAGTCACTTGAAGAAACTGCTGTTATGATACCTGGTCTGAGATCATAAGGGCAGACTTAAAATAATCAATTCTCCAATTAAATTTGGTCTTTTTTTGAGTAATCTGATATTGATTAATTCATCGGAAAATCCCCTAATCAACATTGAAAATGGAATCGGAATGGCCTAAAGATCACAGCAGCCACATGCTCCGGTTAGGAAGCCTAAAACAATCCCACATGCATTGGGATACGTTAATCATTTACCAGTTAAACAAATACCAAAGTCAAGCTGCTTGAAAATCTCGTGCTCATTTTAAAGCCACTGCTACCCAATCGCTTATTCACACACACATTTTCCTTATGTACAAAAAACACAGAATATATCCATGACAATTATTACGTCACGCAAACAAGCGCCAAAGTGTGAGCTGTTTGTTAAAGCACTTAAAAAGCAACACGACAATGCCATTCCCTATCATGTGATGGACTGATGAGAAACGGAGCTTAACAGCGCCTCGTTGTATCAGGACAGCAGAGTACATGTGCTGTGTCTACTTAGTTTTAGGCCGTGGATGGTGCTTAGTTTTCTCTGAAGGATGGCTTTTGGGATTGTCTTTCTTAGTGGAAGCAGATCCTTTGGCCCCTGGGTTTTTTCCTCCTGATTTAGGGTTAGGCCTTTTGTCTTGTTCTGAAAGAAAATATCAAAATAGGTTTATATAGTGGTTTGCCCATAGTGTGAGAGTTCTGCCACTAACTAATTTTAAGCTCAAATTGCTAAATTAAAAGTGAATAAACGTCTAAATTTACTCTTGAAGCTACAATTCTAAACGCCATTTGCCAACATCTTGTCCCACAGGTCATTCAGGCAGTACTGGTGTATGGGAAGGGCCGTGAGCTGTAGTTTGTACTGGAACGCTCCCTGTGAACTTTAGATTGTGCCACTGCCAACTCGACTGTTGTCCTGTTGAAGGCTGCAGACGCACACAGCTGTGTGACACGTAAAGCCTTTGTTGAGCTTTGGAAAACGGATCTAATCAAACGAAACAACCGCACCTCAAAGAAGCCCCGCCCACATACCTGGAGCTCATTATACGGACAACTTTAATAAAGACATAAACTGGGCTAACCCGCGGGATTAAATGCTTGTACAAATGTAGAACATGCTTCCAATTTGGAACAGAAATGTAATAACCAGGGATACAAATTCAGAGCGGCTGTTCAGTGTTGTGTAACAAATGATTGGCAAAAAAACTGGAAGAAGCAAAACATTTTACCCACAGAGCCACTGTTTCTTGTTGGCCTCATTGTAATGGCAATATTATTGAAATTCTACACGACAAGCATTTAATAAATTCAAATTTTATTGTGCAATATAATATGAATGACATACTTTGGGAGGGTTGGTGACTGCCATCACTTTTCTTGTCTGTAAGAGGAAAAAATACCAAACACATTACAAAGACGTGAAACATTTGCTTTATGAAAGACAAAACAAGGAGAGTATTTTTTTTTTTTAGTCTTTAGTAGTAGTGTAGTTCTATGAATGGCATGTGGTCGTGCACCTCTGAATTTTCTGAATCATATTTCAGGGGCCATCCTGTGCCCCGCTTCTACCCCCGCCCCTGTGTAGAGGCACTTTTATGCGTTCACTGGGCCACTACCTTCATGATAAATCCCTGGAAACCACCTGCATGGCACACACTGATAACTGACTGAAGGCATTAGAAAAACATCTGAGCAGAATTAAACAACTATGAAAGCCTGTAAAGTTGAAATGGGAAAAAAATCCTAAATCCTAAATGCATTCTTGCTTACAAACAATGTACTTCTCTTGAACCTTTTGCTTTTGACTGTATGGCTCCTGTTGCACGGTTCTCCAGCCTTGTTTGGGGTGGCTTCATGAGCTGGCTTGCAGACGATTTAGGTGTTCAATTTCATAGTGTAGTGCATGTCGTCATTTTGTCTGTTGACTGTTCGTGGGCTGATTAATTGATTGATTGATTTCGGTGATTCTATCAATTCATACTTACAAGGTGCATGCTTAATTACATTAAAGTGTAGAATTAGTATGTGATTAAATCATCTTTAAAATCCTTAAGTTGGAAGGGCATATGTTTAAGTAAAAAGGGATACAATCCGAGTCTGGAGCAGTCTATGTGCTGCTGTCAGCCCGTTGTTTCATCTCAGTGTCCCGAGGCTGCATCATTGTCTTTGAATTTCTTTAATCATACTTAAATGATCAATATGACGATTTAATTGTGTTTATGATTGTATGTTTGTTTCTTACTTACTTGTCTTTTGTCCTCCAGTAAACCGAGGCCCCCTATAAGGGCCTTGTGGATGATGGGTTGGGTTCCAGCCTGCATGTGAAGGCTGGAATCCCCCCCCCACGTAAACAGGAACTTGCTGGTAATACGGCCGCATAGGAGGACAGGCTGGACTGTGGGACATGGGCGGAGGCGGCGGAGGCTCTGGTACTTCTGAAACAGGTGAAATCAGAATACATTTCTTGCACCCATAAGTGCTTTATCACATTGTTAAGAGTTGTGTTACAACATGCTCATCAAATAGTTTTATCAAAACTTCAGAGATTCAGTATGCATTAGCATTTTTGTCTTTGAATTTAAAGCTAAGGGTGTGAAGAGATTTTCTTATAGGTTCTACTCTATTCATTCACGAATCTGAAGAGGATTTATTGCCAAGAAAGTAATTCTTACAAGGCATTAGCCTTGGTGGTTGGTGCATACATAAATATATTAAACAATATGAAATATATGAAACAATATCAAAGACAAAACCAACACACAGAGGTGGCCATCTATTAGATAATCTTCATAGAGAGATAGATGAACATACCAAATTCTGGCTGATATCCAGTACTTGCAGGTGCCGAGACAGGAACAGCGTTTTCATCTTACAACAATTGATACACAAGGGAAAATATTATATTTTTATACTCAGAAAGTGAAACAGTTAGCCCACCACCACAAAACAAAAGGCAACCATAAAGTTAACATTTGCCTCCATCTCCAGTATCTCCCACACGACACAAACTCACCAGACGCAACAATGCCAGTGTTAAGCTCTGTAACAAAATTGGACACGATTGCCTTCATTATAATTTCATAACACATCTCCAAATGTAAAGTCTCCCACTCAGAACGTTCCTGCACAGTTACCTGGATTAAGTTTCAGCAGTCTGGCGTCAACCGGCTGCTTCAGGATGTCTGTCAGATGCTCCTTCAGGGCAGCAGAGAAGGCCTGTGCTGCCGTCACTTTCTTGGAGTCCAGGTTGACTCGAGGGGTGTGAGGGTCAAACTTTGCAACCCTAGGCAAGTCAAATGAAGCCTATACGGGACAAGGGACAAGAACCAAAAAAGAAAAATACTTATTAAAAGGGGATGTTTTTCCCCCCAAGTTTTGCAAGACATGGCTGTGATAAGTGTAAGGTGTAGCAGTTTGCATTGCTCTCTTTAATTATTTTTTTAATTATTTTTAATTTTAAAGATTATGGTTGGCCTTTTCGTTGGTGAGAAAGGGGAGAGAGAAGGGGAAGACATGCAGGAAATCTGCGTTGAGACATGATCCTCAAAGTATCTGTGTGCCTGCTCTACCCACTGAGCCAACCCAGCCGCCACGCTCTCTTTTTAAGGAAGATTGGGGTGCCGAGTGGGTGAAGCTTCAGAAGGGCGGGGGAGGGTGTATTTGTTTGACAGTTTATATATCAACAATCTTTGCACAGGATCGCTTACTGCACCTTCTTTAGTGTACATATCATTTTCTCAATAGTCACTTTGTTAAATAGTGAGAAATACCTGTTATACTATCGATTACTAAAGCTGATGTATTAAAAACAGTCCGAAAGCCAAATATATTTAATTCACTAATATACTGCATATTACAGAGAAAACCATCAAATTCTTAGTTTTAGTGCGTAACTTTTTGATATTAATGAACATCTATTACATCCAGGCGATGGCCAAATGAGTTGCTACAAAGCTAATGAAGGCTATCAGCGCCACACAACTCTCTAGCAACTGCGTGGAGGAAGGGTGGGGGGTGGGGGGGTGGTGCGTGATCACAGAAGGCTTGTATCATGTGGACGCGCCGACAGTGTTGCTGTCATTAATTAGAATTCCTCATGGGGGCGACAAAAACTAGGAACTATAGCTTTAATAGGAATTGCGTTGGCTGAAACACAGCATGCAGCCAAACATACAAGCTAACTCCTATGTCTCCGCCTCAGCCAGTGTTCTCAGGTTAGTCTGGCTCAGCGGAAGTACACTTCCAGGATAATCACCTGATACCTCCCTGAGACTACTTTTGGATAGATAGATAGATTTGTGGAGATAGGTCTGGCGATGAGAGATTACTCTCAGCTATAAATGGAGGAGGGGTCTTTTAGAAACATAAGAATATTCCAAGTATATACAATATTAAGACCAATGTCATCATTTGAATTTTGATCTCTCTCTATTAAGGCTTGGCAATACATCGATGTTGTATCGATATCACAGTATGAGACTAGATATTGTCTTAGATTTTGGATATATTGTAATATGGTTAGTGTTGTCTTTACCTAGTTTTACAGGCTGCATTACAGTAAAGAGATGTCATTTTCTGAACTTACCAGACTGTTCTAGCTGTTCTATTATTTAACTTTACCCACTAAGTCATTAAATCATTTGTGGTGGTTATTTACCATAAATCTCATTGTGTAAATAACAACTTGTTAAAGCACCAATAGTCAACCATACAATATCGTCGCAATATCAATATTAAGGTATTTGGTCAAGAATATCGTGATATTTGATTTTCTCTATATTGCCCAGCCCTACTCTCTATACTGTCTATTTACTGTATGTCTCATTTCTTTTTAGGCTACACCTCAATTTCCCTTCTTTTCCCCTCCTTTACTTCATCTTCCTCTGACAACCTACCTGTAGAAAGGCCACTGTTTGGGATTCACTCAGCAGACTGTTAACATCTTCTCTGGCTTTTGTCATGTTGTCCATATTCTCAGTTAATCTCTTCATGAAATCCCGCAGTTTTGTCTGGCAAATCTCCAGCTCGCCGTCCACCTCATGTTGGGCCTCGCGTTCTTCTTGGGCCAGCATATCCCGCATCTGCTGGTACACAGCTGCGTATGCTGTCTTCCTTTTGGTTGCTGCGTCCTAGGTGAGGACCACGAGATAAGCCATAGATAAATACAGGAACAAGGAAATGGATAGACAAACTGACATGATGTAATTGCCATCACGTTTCCCTTTTGTGAATCACTAATTTGTTTCCTATTTTTGTGAAAACCAGCAAAATGTGAAAGATAGAAATTACCTTCAGCTTCCTCTGCATGTCATTGATTTGAAACATAACATTCTCAGTCTTCTCAATCTTCCCATCCAGCACACCCAACTTGTCTCTGAGTTCAACCTACAATGACAGATATAGAATGCAGATTCACTACACAGAGAAGTCATGTTAGGCATTTAAGGCCTTTATTTGACAGTACAGAAGAACACACACACACACACACCTCTTTCAGGTTCCTCTGCTCCTCAGGAGAAATGAAGGAGCAGCCTTTGTGCACCTGCTGGAGGCAGAGGCTGCAGATTGGGCGGCCATGTTGGCTGCAGAAGAGCTCCATCAGCTTGTGGTGGTCCGGGCAGATACGCTCCGACAGGTCGCCCACAGGCTCAATCAGTTGGTGGACGCTAAACTTCGGGTTTTCCCGGTGAGGCCGCAGGTGCTCCTCGCAAAAAGAAGCCATGCAGGTGAGGCAGGTCTGGGACGCTTCTGCTTCCATACATGTATCACAGCGTATGACATCCTCCTCTTCATCCTCCTCCTCCTCCTCCTCCTCCTCAGCTTCATCGCTCTCCTCTGACGTTTCTTCCAGGCCGACCTCACTCTTGCTCGTACTCAAGTTGAAAGTCTCCACAACGGTGCTGAGCACCGTGTTTTTCTTCAGCTCCGGTTTGGTGGCGAAGTGGGTCCGACACTGAGGACAGCTGTACGAGTCCTCCGTCCAGGAGTCAAGGAGACATTCCTGACAGAAGTTGTGTCCGCAGGGGATGGTCACCGGACAGTCAAAGGGACTCAGACAGATGCTGCAGGTCAGTTCATCCTCCAGACTCATCAGAGAAAACTGACTCTCGGCCATGTCGGCCATGATGAAACGTCTGATGAGGCTGCGAGGGAAAAACGAAACTTAACTTGTCCTTTGCACTTTTCACGATATTTTTCCTAACAGCAATACGTCTGTCTATAGCCTACACTACCAGTAGGCTAACCACTTTTCTTTTCTTCGCCCGCATGCAGCAGACTAGCCTACATGTGAATGCTATCGAAGGGCTGGTCTTGCCTAGAAGTTGCGTGCTCCCTTAATAAATTCAGACAATAACTAAAACTGCGCATGTTCGTCCAACAACTCGTGACTTCTGGCCACTTCCTAGTACTTCATATACAAGTATTTATATTGTAATAAAATACAACAAAAGATTAAACACTAGCAAGATCAATTAAAAATCTAAAATGAGTTAGTAGCCTATGTATTTCAGAAGTCCTGATATAAGAAAGAGGACTTACTGGAATTGTTGGGTCCTTGTATATTATAGTGTGGTCTAGACCGAGTCTATCTGTGAAGTGTTTTGAGGTAACTCGTTATGATTTGATACTAGAAAAAAAATTGCATAGCATTATATTGTTTTCAGCCACATCTGCCACCCAGCTATAAATTAGTTTATTCAATACCAAGGGTGTTAAGTAATACAATTATTAGAAAACCAAAAACACAAATGTGAAAATGAATAGGAAAGTAAATAACTTGATTCATAAATCATGTAATTGTAACCAAAAATAAGTTGTTTCAAAACACAATTTTTATTAACTAAGTATATACTGTAAATGCAGTAGCATATACACACACACACACACAGAGAAAATGCAACCTAAATAAATGTAGCACTATTGATGTTACAGCCTGCATCGTGTGCAACCTCCACACAATTGCAATAATTAAAAGCCTTTATTTAGAAAGGCCACCATGCTTATTATGAGGCTGATGGCAACTGGTTTTTAGCCGTTTAATGCCTTTTACTTGTGAAGCGGTAAGGAAAGAGTCAGGAAAAGGATTTATTTGGACTATTAAATGGTCTACAGTACCCTCCCATGAGAGGATTAATATCAATGTCATATCTGTGCTTATGGACCCGTATTGGAATGAGACACAAAGATCTCTATAATCTTGGACTGCTCCATAAACCTTTTGTGGCTGGAAGAAAAAACAAAGCGTGTCCGAGAGAGAAAAATCAGATTTTATTAATGGTTCATTTGTGTTACAAACTGATTTTGATTAAACCAAATGCAATAGAGCAATAATCTTTTTAATGTGAAGACATTACATAAATTAGTTCATGTTGTGTACACTGAAAACAACCACCACACATGACATTAAAATTATCTTCTGACGGCACACAAATTGGATCAAAGCCAATGCATTGGGACCCTTAAAAATATTAGATACAAAGAATAATTAACTATATTTAGATTACTACTATATACTATATTATACTTTATTCAGAGGATTAGCAAAAAGAAAATCATCCGCAAGCCACTGTGGATGATCTATGATATATTTTAACCAAAACCATCAGCAAAAGAGTCAAATGTTGCATGACCAAGTCCTTCATCCTGCTAAGCAGAGACACCCGTTATGTTTTCTAAGCTTGACAATAAGACCAGTAAACCAGTGTCAACAAAATATTAGTACTCAGACGCTTATTATGGTATTGGGAAAGCTCTCAATGGTTTCACAAAGTTATGTGTCTTAAACCACAATTCTCCATTGTGTTAATACATAGTAAAAACGGCACATTTCACTATACAGATTCAGACTTTACATGCAGTGATGTTTGGTACCTTCATATTTTGGCATGTTACCTAAAACTAAAAAGGTCCATATACCTTAATTGCATGACCTGAAATGCCTTAGAGAAATCTTTTAACCCATCCAACCGTTACTGGTTAATTCCCCACGGAAGTCATCATGTACGGACCTTAACCAGCAGATCAGTTAGGTCACTCCATACAACAGTGATTTCTGAACGTCTTAAAGTACTCATATCATGCTTGTGGGCTTTTTCCCTATCCTTTATTGTGTTATACATCTTTTTTTGTGCATGCATTTTACAAAAGTGGAAAAGCCCAAAGTTCTCCCCCCCCAAAAAGTTCACAAACTGCTCCAAACAGCTCTACGGTAGCCCCGCTTTTACTTCTGTGACAAACGTGCATCACTTTGTAACGCATTATAATGCTCGCCTAGCTGCTAGCGTGGCACGCCCTCATACTCTGCTTCTGACTGGCTAGTAGTCCTTGCCGTGCATGTGCGACTCCCAACAAAGATTGAACAGAAGTATGATGCCTCACTCTGTAGCTAAAACAGAGAGCTCAACACACAGGGTGAAAAGGAGATCTGCAGCAATGTGCAGTACAACAAAAATATGATGTTATTCTGAAAATTGTATCCCTGATATATCCTCTAAATACAATTATGAACCTGAAAAGGAGCATAATATGACCACTTTAAATGCAGTGAGGTCAGTGTCTTGTTCAAAAAGAACAAAGAGAACCATACTCAAGCTAACTTCACTTCACTGTTGATGTACCATATGTTGTGTAGACCGATCTAAGACACCCATACGGTTTGTAGTTTCACATCTTCAGCACCTGCACGATCGAGTTGCCAGCGTGCTTTGGCAAACTCATCTTACAAGCCGGGGGTAAACTTTGTATCACACAATAAATAATTCACCCCTGTGAAACGATACATGTAACTACATTCCTACCACCTTACAAAAAGCCAACCGAGTATTCTGTTGGCTTGTCAGATGTGACAGATGTGACAGATGTGACATTAAAGCATTGCATCAGGAGCACACCATGCAAGCATCACATCCCAGGTTCGACTTTGGCCAAGGACCATTGCTGCATGTCATCCCCATCCCCACCAATTATTTCCTGGCTCAAAGTTCACCAATAAAAATGTCAAAAATACCATAAATATAACAAAAAGAGAGACTGTCTGAAAGTGATGAAACAGAGTCTATAGGACTTCTCTTCTCATCAGCGGAATCAGTCAGAGAGTTCAGGAAGTAAAGCTATAGGGCTGGGTGATAAGGACAATTTGTTTTCTCATCTTGATGAACAAAGCTTGTCTGTCCCTTGGGTAAACACTGCTTATGCACATGGAACAGCCAATCAAGTCACAGAAACCCTCTATTTCTAGCCAATCACTGGGCAATCTTCAAGTGTCGTTTTGGTTTCAAAAACAAGAAAGATCTGGGGAATATAAGAAATCTGTAAGGTCACCAGAAATGACTCATAATGATGCGATTTGAAAATATCTTAACCTTTTGCCATGGCGCCCAGTCCTATAACCTTAAGACCTGCACTCAAAACCAATACATTTTTCACATGCAGATGTCATATGAAAACACTGTACTGACATATGCTGGAGAGTGATGTTATTAAATCACCTTTTTCCCCCGGCACATTCACAATACAGGAGACACACTTGCATACACACGCTGTACAGTAAGTGTACGCTGTGCTGCTCTGTGTGTGTGTGTGTTATTATGATCCTAGTAAAGGAGGAAGTAGATCAAATCTCTGAAACTAACACAAGATAACCCAGCTACCATTCCTCCTATTTTCAGGCCATCAAGGCAACTGGCTGAAGGGGACTGAGTTATATCGTTAACTACTTGCTGTATACGTTTGGCTTCTATTACGTTTGAGGAAAGAAGTAGCAGATCATAGATGCTGCTCATTTTTTGCCATCAAACATTACGTTTTTATTCCTACTACATACACAATACATAATATAGCTTTTTATGTTGTTTTTAATTAATTAATTATACAGTGTTTGTAACTCATAAGTGCGTCCTAAGCACTGGGGATGCACTTTGTAGGATCAAAAACACAGAATATATTGCTCTTCCTGTGTTGTAAAGCCAGCTTGTTTTTGTAAATCACAGCTAGCTTAGCTAACAACAACAGCTAGGGACTTACAGTAGCTATGACATCCCATTAACTCTAATTAATTGACACCTGTGTTGCTTAGAGCTGTCTGTGGACTAAAATTTGCTTTTTAACTAATCTTTGGTATATCCAATATGTTGACATGTTTGCTGTTAGAAACACTTAGTACAACTAGCAAAGTATTCCTTATCATCATTATTGATCGCAATTAGAACAAAGGCTTGACTGTGTATATGTGTGTGCCCGCCTCCATATGCCATTAAATTGCAGATGCTCCTCATCCCTGCAGCTTGCACAAAGAAATGGACGAGCCACTTGAGAAAATCCAGAAAGCTGGATACACCGCTTCAGCAAAGGGAAACACAAAGGAGTGGAAGGGGTACGCCCTGTCGGCCACGTTGTAGAACGTAGCAGTGCCCTCCTCACAATCCAACAGCACGCCTATGCGCTTTGGATTGGGATTGACCAGCACGGTCTCACTGCTGTTGTACCAAGCCGACAGCTTGACGTTGAACCACTCCACGCACCAGGACTGGGCGTTGCGGCCCAGTCGACTGGTGGGACCTTTGCGGTCAATGCTGCTGTAGGCCAAGCCTACGCCAATGAAGTTGCTGCTGCTCAGTCGGACTTCCCAGTAGTGGCGCCCTCTAGAGAAACCCTTGGAGGCGAGCACCTGGGAGCAGACGGCAAAGCGTTCAGGGCAGTCGGGGTAGTTTGCGTGCTCGTCTGACACAGAGGCCTTAGTGAAGCCCTCGCTCAGTGCGATGCGTTTGTGGGCTGTCTTTGGATCCAAAGTGAGTATCGTGCCATCTGGTGGGGATATAAAAAATAAAAAATAAAAGACCATTTAAATAACTAAATGTGGTTGCTACTGTACTACTATATGAGGGACAAATACCTGCCGCGCTCAGGCACTTACATTTCATAAGTTCACTTCTTTTCTCAGCCGATGTTATGTTTGGGGGAATGTCTGACGCTTCTACAACAAAAGACAAAAAAACATTTGTTATTTGTATTTGTCAGGGATAACAAATATAAGCTTTAAAAAAGGAACATATTAAAGTCAGTTCAGGGGTGATGGAGTACTCTTGCATGTGTATAAAGCATTTTGTGTCTCCAGACAGAGCTGCACAAAGTCTAATATATTGGCACAAGTGATGTCACTTGAGAGTGTTAGTTAGCTCTGGATTGTGGGTAATTTAGGAGCCAGGTTATGACATGGAAGAAGAATGAGTGGAATAAAAAAGAC
>NC_048408.1:6620797-6667838 GCF_013103735.1 Etheostoma cragini
TTTTTGGAAAATGGCTGCAATGAAACAAAGAGTGAAAAATTGAAAGGGGTCTGAATACTTTCCGTACCCACTGTATATATATATATATATATTATTTTTTTAAAACTCTCCATCATGAATCTGACAACGTTGCAATGCTAAATGCTTTTTTTGGTCTACCTGGTTGCTCTTTGGATTCGGCCGCAGGACTACAGCCTTCCGGTTTGTTGTTCCCACCAAACTCCAACAGGTTTTCCATGGAACGGGCTTGATCCTTTTTTCCCATGTTGGCTTCTGTGGCTTGGGGAGGTTTTTGTTCTAAAGATAAATAAAATATATAAGTGTTTTGTGGCATTAATTAAAACAGAGTTGTTACACCAACAATATAGTGGCAATGTCACATTACACAAGAGACTTCCCTCATTAACATAAAAAGGGTGGAGAAAACGCATCCAATTCTTGGCCTCTATGTGCCATCAGCAGCAAACACTTTTTTATTTTTAAATGGTTTTAATACTCATTTTCTGCAGTGTTGATGCACTGGTAGCTGGTGAGCTTTCTGCTCTTTTCTCGAGTTGCGAGTTGATACACTCTCAACTCGAGAAGTAGATACACACTATTGCAGAGAGCACATAGCCCCGCCTCCTTTCATTCACTCACAGTGCCGTCTTCTCACTGGTTGAGTATGATAACTTGCGTGTTTGGTCATGGTTATTCCGCCCTCCCTGATGGTGTTAATTTGGTTTAGTTTGGCAGCATAATGCTGAAGCAAACTTCTAACACAGCTAGCATAAGTTCTACACTTATGTGGCAAATAGACAGCACTCAGGTATCTCCATGCGAATGCATAATGCGCATTAACGGAAACTAGCATCACAATCCCTATAATAACAAAGTTATCTAACAAATTATCTATTTGACTTCACATGATCAACATAAAACGACACGTGGGCTCATGAATACAGGCATAGATTTCCTATGCTCTGTGGTAATCAGGGTACCCCTAGGATTCTCGACGTTAAATGCAATCCTTTTTAAAACCGATTTAATCCCACTTTGAATAGTGTCGAAATTTAGTGCCCATTTCAAAACCATTTAATGGAAAATCAGTGTGGATTATAAGCCAGAGTTAAGAGATCAGTAGCACCATAAACTCTCTCTCTTTCTCGCTCTAAAATGAGCCTTAAGATGAACCAACACAACATCAAACTGAACATTAGACCCTTCATGAGGGTATGATTTGTTGTTTTAGAATGCATTAGCTTCAGCAAGATGTATATAATAAACAGACATTTCCTTACTTTGAGGCTTCTTCTTTGTGCCTACTTTGGGTTGAAAACCTTGGTCTGTCCACTGCAGCTCTGAGAGGTAGGAAAAGGCAAAAGAAAAAGGCATTTTATTTTTGAACTAAATCAATTGGCTTTAGTTATAAAATGCTTGTCATTCGTTTAGCTTTTTACACATATCATAAAGCATATGTATTTAAGAGATGAACATACCAGTTTCCTGGGTAGGGTTGAAAGGTAAACCTCCTCGATAAGCTCCTGAGAACATGTCAGATAGTGTCAATAGATAAGATAAAACATTACCGATTCCACATCAGGGAAATTCCCAAATTACAGCTGCTTACAAAAATCAAAAAGGGAAAAAAGTTAGTGATAAAAATGAACCAAGATAAAATAGAAAAGAAATTCAACGTATAATAATTGGCAACACACACACACGGGGTGTTGCATTGCACTTGAAAGATACAATAAGAGATTTAAATAAGTCATTACAATAGTATGTTAATCGACATGGCTTTAAACAGTTACCCCAATACCGCACCACAAATTTGAGAAATAGTAGAGTAAATTGTGTTCCATGCTTCTTGTGGTCAGAGCGGTGTGGACGGCGATATTACACAACAACTGCAACCTGGGCGCGTGTGTGCCGAGGGTCTGAGCGCCGAGCCATGCACCAAGATTTGATAAGGACACGGACTGGGTCTCACTAGTCTATGTTGAAGACGTTTCATTTACTGCATAGTTTGAGTGCCGCCAGAGGTTTCTGGATGTCCCTCACCCTCCTCTTTCTCTGTTGGCATTCTAAACTCCAGCTATTTCGGGAAACGAGTTCCTTCCCAAGGCTATTTTGTGGAAGCCCCGTTGCTCCGTCTGCTGCTTAGCGCCGCCAAAGAAGATTGCGATTGGTTAAAAAAATTCCAATAAACCAGAGCACGTTTTTCTCCTATCCGAGAATGTTGTGTGGACTAGCCAGACCCTCCTTCGCAGCGCTGTGGAGGAAGGTCTGGCAATACGAGGGTCTTGAAACGACTGGCCGCTCTGGCTGCTTGGACCACACCCCTGCGACTCTGCTGACCGCAAGAAGCATGAAACTTGTTAAAGAGTAGCACTATTGCTTTGATTTCTTATTGCACCAATCCTACCATGAACCAACTCACCCAAAATTCCAGGAACAAAATCTGTAACAAAATTTGACATGGTTGGCTTCACTAAACTTTCTTGATGGATCTTCATCTATTAAGTTTCCCACTTATTAATGTACCTGCTCTAGCATTTTTCAATTGATACTGATTGCATATGTTTTAGTAGAAAAGTGATACAACCACAATGAAAACTGGTGTATTTTGTGTCTGATTATGTGTGTATATTTTATTTACCTGGCCTTTGTCCTGCCATAAATTGAGAACCCCTGAAAGGGCCTTGTGGATGGAGCGGATGCTGGTGTCGATAGCCATGTGGCCCCAGAAAAACAGGTCCAGGAGCTGGCTGGAAGAATGGCTGGATGGGTGGACGACCTGGACTGTGGGACCTGGGCGCTCTTTTCTGCTTTGGCGGCTTGGTTACTTCTGAAATAGAGAGGGTAAAATCAGGAGACAGTTTGAGTACATTTTTGTGTGTTTTAAATCACATTGTAAAGAGTTGTGTGTTTAAAAAAAAGCACTTAAATGATATGCCTGACCGATGTATGAAGGTATTTTGTCAAAACCTCAAACGGTTCAGTAAGCACACTAAACGTACATATTGACTAGTAAAAAAATTCACAAATTTTGCTTTTTTATTATTATGTATGTATGTGTCATACCCGTATGTTATAACATACCAGGTTCTGGCTGAGATCCGGTACTTCCAGAACTCGCGGTTGTCAACCCAGGACCTGCTTTCTCATCTGTGAATGGGAAGTGGACTGCATTTATATAGCGCTTACAATTTTCCTCTTAATCCATTCACACCATGGTTATAATAGTTGAATGTCTTGCTCAAGGACTCTTCAACGTGAGAACAGGATCAGCTATAGAGTCAAAACGCCAACCATAGGTCCACAGATAGGTCCCAGTAGCCCACCACCCCAAACCACAGGATTGATTAAGTTAACATTTGCCTCCATCTCCAGTATCTCCCACGCGACACAAACTCACCAGACGCAACAATGCCAGTGTTAAGCTCTGTAACAAAATTGGACACGATTGCCTTCATTATAATTTCATAACACATCTCCAAATGTAAAGTCTCCCACTCAGAACGTTCCTGCACAGTTACCTGGATTAAGTTTCAGCAGTCTGGCGTCAACCGGCTGCTTCAGGATGTCTGTCAGATGCTCCTTCAGGGCAGCAGAGAAGGCCTGTGCTGCCGTCACTTTCTTGGAGTCCAGGTTGATTCGAGGGGTGTGAGGTTCAAAGTTGACGGCCGAGGGCAGGTTAAACGAAGCCTGTGATTAAAGGAACACAATGTTGTTTGCTGGATGGAAAAAGGTTTACTTCAAAACAGTCAAGATAAAGCTATACTATTTTATATGGTTGATCAAATATGAGTTAATACTGCAATTGAAATATTATTGGGATGATGCGAAAATAAAAAGGTTTCAGATTGCAGTGTGACAGTTGAAAATCATTCTGTCACCTGTACATAAACAATTGAGAGATTTAATCAGGGGAATCCTCAAAGTTTTAACTCGAATGATCCTGGTCAGACGCGCGCACACTTTACTATACAGATGCTGTTCGGATTGATAATCACAGTTGCCTCACCTGTAGGAAGGCCAGAGTTTGGGACTGACTCAGCAGACTGAGGATATCTTCTCTAGCTTTGCTCAAAGTGTCAACGTTGTCGTTGAACTTCTTCGCCAGACCCTTAAGTTTGGTCTGACCACCTTCCAGCTCGCGGTCCACTGTGATCAGAGCGTCACGCTCCTCTCGAGCCAACATATCACGAATCTGCTGATACTCAGCTGTCAAAGCAGACTTCCTGTTGGTCGCCGAGTCCTGGTGAGAGGATCATGGGAGGATCCATGAATAGATCAGTAGGTAAGAAGGAAAGTAAATACAGGGCTTAGACAAAATAACAGAAATTTAAAAACTCAAGTGCTATGGTCTGCAGATGAACAGGAATTACATAATTTTTTTTCCATGAGTCTTGTTTCAAGGCAAATTTTTTAAAATGAATGCTATGAATTAATATTAACAATACAGCAAATGACGAGGGTTACCTTCAGTTTGTCCTGCATGTCACCCATTAACGATAAAACGTTCTCATTCTTCTTAATCTTCCCGTCCAACAAACTTAACTTGCTTCTCAGGTCGGACTACAAACAGAGAAATATGACACATTCAGTTAATTCAGACACACAATTTGTTTTTTTAACAAGTGCTCACAACAATGTAACCTGCTATTCTCTGTAATGTAAACTGTTATCAATGCAACTACAATAGAAATAGTCCCTATAGAAACTGCTCACAGCATGTTCTGTGCTTATGTAGACAGGTGCATTGTTTCTGGAAGACAAGTGTGCGTTTAATTTATGAAATGTTCAGATTTTTTTCAATGCGTTAAGCACCACAATCAAAATTTCTTTCGCTCGATATTAAGTTATATCAACTTCGATATATGAGGCTAGATTTCATCTTAAATTTTGGATATCGTAATATGACAAGTGTTGTCTTTTCCTAGTTTTTATCCATATCACACGCACACGCACACACACCTCTTTCAGGTTCCTCTGCTCCTCAGGAGAAATGAAGGAGCAGCCTTTGTGCACCTGCTGGAGGCAGAGGCTGCAGATTGGGCGGCCATGTTGGCTGCAGAAGAGCTCCATCAGCTTGTGGTGGTCCGGGCAGATACGCTCCGACAGGTCGCCCACAGGCTCAATCAGTTGGTGGAGACGAAAGACCGGGTTTTCCCGGTGGGGCCGCAGGTGCTCCTCGCAGAAAGAAGCCATGCAGGTCAGGCAGGTCTGGGACGCATCTGCTTCCATACATGTATCACAGCGTATGACATCCTGTTTCGCGGCTTCATCCCTCTCCTCTGACGTTTCTTTCAGGCCCGCCAAACTCTTGCTCGAACTCAAGTTTAAAGTCTCCACAACGGAGCTGAGCACCGTGTTTTTCTTCAGCTCCGGTTTGGTGGCGAAGTGGGTCCGACACTGAGGACAGCTGTACGAGTCCTTCCAGGTGGCAAGGAGACATTCCTGACAGAAGTTGTGTCCGCAGGGGATGGTCACCGGACAGTCAAAGAGACTCAGACAGATGCTGCAGGTCAGTTCATCCTCCAGACTCATCAGAGAAAACTGACTCTCGGCCATGTCGGCCATGATGAAACGTCAGATGAGGCTGTGAGGGGAAAAACGAAACTTAACTTGTCAAGTGAATGAAAACGAAACTAAGAGAGATACTCAGATACTGTCTTCGATTATTTTCCAAAGTAGCCTACATTTATTTGTAATCTCGACGGGTTTCCTTTAGTTTGGCGTAGTTTGTTAGCAAGAGTGCTGTGGTGATGGTAAATATCTGAAAAAGCATATTCAAGACGAAGTTTGAACATTCAGCGCGACGCCAGTTTGACATTTTTGCTTAAATTGTCATTTTTAAAAACTACATTTACTGGTTACTCGTAAAGAAATATCGCCCACAATACCTTGACTCCTCGGGTGTGTTAATGTAGTAGCCTACAAGTCCTCCCTCAGTCCAACTCGACGTTCAGCTTACAGTCCGTCGTCCCAGTGTGGGAGTAGTTAGATGGTAGTTAAAGTGTCAAGCCGCCGCGGAAGGGCGTTAGTTCATGTAGAGTCGACTTCTTTGATTGGTTCCTAGAGCACAGGTAGCCTACAGGGAAGGGTCCCTTTATTTAATAATAAATACATTAATACATAAATACATGAACAGATAGATAAACATGCCTTTGAAATACACCATGAAATAAATAAATGAGGCAATAAATACATCAATAATTACATAAATGTAAATATATAAAGTCAAGGAAGCTTTACTGTCAATTTCTTCACATACCATGCAGAGGGATAGAGAGTTCATTTCTCACCATCCCACAGTGAAGAAGAAAAATGAGAAAAAAAGATGAGACAAGACATACCACAGAAGTAAAGAAAAAAGTGCTCAGCAGACTTTTTTTTTCTTAACACTAAAACAATAAACGGCAACAATATCACAAGACAGAAACACAAGAGCAGACAGATGTGCAAAAATGCAATACTAGCAACTTCTGAGTTTATATGTGTGTGTGTGTGTGTGTGGGGGGGTATGCTAAAATGTAATTGAACCAAGTGTGCAGGTCGCCTTTAGTGCAGTAGTGTGGTGTCCAAAAGTCTCATCTAGCACCCAGTGATGACGTGTTAAAAAGTTGGACTTTTAAGTGGACTTATGAAATAAAAGTCCCTTGAAATAAGTAAGAGGAAAAACTTGTAATATATTTATTTTACTAATTGATCCTTTTATATATGAATGTTTACATTTATTATTTATGTATTTATTGCCTCATTTATTTATTTCATGATGTATTTCAAAGGCATATTTATTAATTCATTTATTCATGTATTTATTTATTTATTTAATATGAACTGAAACAGCATCCATACTTTTGAGCATATCAAGCACAGTTCAGTGCGTGTATGCAGTGGTGTGAAAAAGTGTTTGCCCCCTTCCTCATTTCCTGTTCCTTTGCATGTTTGTCACACTTAAGTGTTTCAGAACATCAAACCAATTTAAACAATAGTCAAGGACAACACAAGTAAACACAAAATGCAAGTTGTAAATTAAGGTGTTTATTATTAAAGGTGAAAAAAAATCCTAACCATCATGGCCCTGTGTGAAAGGGAACATCAAACCCATTTAAACAACAGTTTAAATGGGTTTGATGTTCCGAAACACTTAAATGTGACAAACATGCAAAGGAATAGGTAATGAGGAAGGGGTCAAACACTTTTTCACACCACTGTATCTGTCAGTGAATAAATGCTACAACTCCTCAAGATCCAAGCCAAGTTCCGATGCCTTGCTGCCACCTGCTGATTATAGTGAAGAGGGTTAGCAACGCAGATAGCAACATTTTGGCTAAGGCTCACCTCAGGTGGGCTGACCATTTTTAAGGTGGAGCAGCCATAGACCTTACAGTGCTGCTGCCATTTTTGCAGTTATTTTGAATTTTGGAAAGGGTCTATACCATTCTAAGTTATCTTAAGACAAGATTGGAGATTTTCCTAAACACAGATAGCATGTTTCTGGACTACCCAAAAATCTTAACGTCATCCTAAACTGATTTTAGACAGGACTTTAGAATTGGGATGTTTTGTAATGAGGCCCCTGATTTCTGGCTTTGAGAGAGAGAGAGGAGCTCGATTATGTTCACTAATATTGAATGAACTGTCCTAGGCCATGAAAATAACATATTGGAATTCATTTAGGTGGTGTTCCCCTTCAAGGCCTTAATCATTTTAGTTTACAATGTGCTTTGGTGGTTCAAGCAATGTTCATAAGCACATTTAATTACCACAAACTAATGTAGTGAACCAGGATGGTGATCCAGTATCAATTATAGTACTAGATTGTATTATTGGTTGCAATAATGTGTAAGCAAAAATTTATGTTAGTGAATCAAATTTCATAAAACGATTTTGTGTCTTCATGTAAAACGATAATTCTCAATTTAATTATAGGCGTCTGTAAGTGGGCCCTCTATCTCACCCAGTACAGTTTGCGCCCGTGTAGGCTGAGTCTTGGCAGTGGCCCATGTTCAAATCTGCCCAGGGTCCCTTTGCTGCGTGTCATCCCCTCCTTCTCTCCCCCATCCATCCATCTTCATCTGCTAATCCGGTATCGGGTCGCGGGGGAAGAATCCCCAGCAAGGGACCCCAAACTTCCATTTCCCCGAGCCACATTGGCCAGCTCTGACAGGGGGATCCCGAGGCGTTCCAGTGCCAGGTTGGAGATATAATCCCTCCACCTAGTCCTGGGTCTTCCCCAAAGCCTCCTCCCAGCTGGACGTGCCTGTAACACCTCCCTAGGAAGATGCCCAGGAGGCATCCTTACCAGATGCCCGAACCACCTCAACTGATTTTGATCTTTCGACGCGAGGGAGCAGCGGCTCTACTCTGAGCTCCCTTCGGATGACTGAGCTTCTCCCCCTGTCTCTAAGGGAGACGCCAGCCCCCCTCCTGAGGAAACCCATATCGGCCGCTTGTACCCTACCCTCTCTTCCCCCTTTCCTGCCTATTCACTATTGTATAAAGTAAAAAGTAAAAAAATGAATCTTTTAAAAAAGTAGGCTACAAGTAGGCCTAGTTCAAAACTACAGGCCTACTTAGCTGGGTAGATATAGGGCTAGATTTACATTGCTACGTTTTGGTTTGATAACAAATGTCTTTTGCAACGTGTTCACCTCGCATTCACACTGCTAGGGAGTTCAAGAGCCCTTAAAGCGGAGAAATTTAAAACCACTCCTGACCCCGTTCTGGTTTGAAATGTGCGGGGTTGTGTTTCAGTCTCAACGGACGAGTCCTTGGGCAACATGGACGCCAACGTTACGCGCCTGATTGGGTCATGACGTCTCGTTCTAGACTACTAACGTTTCCAGGGCAACTACAGGCAACGGGCGGACTATACATGCTACCTCCTGTATACCCCAGCACACGCATGCCCAGTGTACGAGAATGTTGGTGAGATATGCGGTTTGGCCGTGTTAGTTTAGACCGAGATCAGTTCTTCTACTGGAGCTAAAAGCACAATTATCGCTTTTGGCTCAAAACTCTGCTTAAAAACCAAGATGTATCAATGTAAATGTAGCCTTAGTAGGCTAATGTTCCACCACTGTTGCACTAAGAATGACCTACTGCAGAATGTAGGCTACTGAGAGAAACACCTTTGGTTGTAGTACTTTTATTTACCAGGTTTACAACTCAAAACACATCTGTAGCTAAGATACAGTAACATTTCCTGTAGGTTTTTCTTTTTTTTATACCTCAGTTGCCCAGTCACTTTTATTCTAAAATGAAATTACACCTGATCAACAAACCATGGCTTCCACATGAACTCTACGTATGTATTTACACAAACTTGTAGCGCAGCTCTAAATCATTTTGCTGTCCCAGTTCAAATGCTGTTGACGTGTGGCTTTTCAGGATGCTGCATGTTGTTTTGCCGACTGTTGTAGGCCTCACTGAGCTGGTGGAGGTCCTTCAGCAGGTCCGCTAACTGCTCCTCCTGTGAGCACGTAGAAAAGAGCCATCCGAATGTTTTCATCTGCTCACTCATGTATGCAATTCAACTGCTGTATACTGTCAATGAAGGGGTTTCTCTCACAATAACTCAATAGTAATAGTAAAACAACATTACATCTATTCTAATCAACCACAGCTCAGCTGAAACCTTGACAATTAATTTAGTGTGGACAACATTTTTAGGACTCCAAATTAAAATTAATTAAAATTTAAAAAGAAGGCTTTTCACCTAAAGTTGCATAATTGAACCAGTCAGTTGTGATTTGTAAGGTGAACTATTCTTTTAAACAAAGCTTGATATTTGGCTTTTTTCTGTCCCTCTTACCAGTACATTCATTCGCTCCGCTGCTGCGATGGCAACACTTAGCTTCCTCTCATCTTCCTCCCTCTCCTCCTCGATCACACCCAGCCTGTGAGAGACACCCATAGAAAATCACAGAACATTTGGTTCAATTTAAATAGTTGTGTGTTGTTGTTGAGTGAATGTAGACCTGGTGGTTTGTTGTTGTGTTGTTGTGTGACTGCGTTGGACTCTCTTATATACGTGTTCTATGGTCGGACTCCGTTTTAAAACAACAACAAAAACTTTTTAAATGCCTGTAAGCAACTGCTCATTGGGGCCTTGTGTGATCCCATTCATTTGGCGTGCAGTTTACACACCAGTCATTCTTCTTTAATGAAAACTCAACGCCTTGTAGTTGTGGAAGAAGGAAATAACGAGAGTAACAGGTGAACTAGCTTTATAGGTGAGTGGTGCTGTGGATACAGACTTTAAAATAGTCAGAAACTATTTATTTAAGTGTTGAATATTTATAATAAATAAAGAATTATGTGATTAATCACAACTTAAAACTCACTTCAGACTCCGCCTACCGAGAGCCTGGGTCTGTCCGAGGTTTTTTCCTGAAAGGGAGTTTTTCTTCGCCACTGTCTCACTAGTTGCTAGCTCTCGGGGGAATTACTAGAATTGTTGGGGCTTTGTAAATTATAGAGTGTGGTCTAGACCTACTTTATCTGTAAAGTGTCAAGATGATGATTTGGTATTATAAATAAAATTGAACTGAAATTGAATTAAACTTAACTATGAACAATCATGCGATTAATTACTTAAATATTTTTATTTATTGACAGCCCTAACATAGATAGATAGATAGATAGATATGGATTTTTATTGTTAGACTCAAGGTACATGTAAAAACATAAATCCAAAATTAAAAAGCACCGACACAAATAAAAGAAGACAGCTATACCCAGTTTTACCACATACTGTAGGTAACACAGCACTGATCCTAGGATCAGACAGTGGTAAAATGATGGAGTTACAATAACTATATACTGTATATAAACTGAATACATTTGCTGACATTTAGAACACACACATTACTGTTTAGCTTGACTATCATACCTGAAGGTGGCGCTGGCGAGCTGCTCTTCTCGCACAAGCAGCTGATCCTGGAGCTTGGTCACTTCAGCCTGCAGCATTGCATTCTGGTCCTGGCTTTGGATAATGAAGTCCTCCAGGCGCTTTGCCATGTCCAGCTCGCGCTCTGTCACCTGCTCTATCCCCAGACGAAGCTCTGACAGCTCCTGAGCATGCTGGGATGTGAATGACAATTTGACATTTTATGAGATTATCATATTCCATTCCATTAGCTATACTGGTGTATCCCTTAATGCAGGGGTTGGTAACGTTTAGTACAAAGGAGCCATCTTGGGCCATAGAAGATTTCAAAAATAGGTTTGGAGCAGCACAACATAATAGACCCTTATAATAAAGGTAACTGCCTATTAAATCTAAATTGTCCAATCAACGAAGGAGCATTTGATAACATGGTGATGTTTGTTGTAAGTTTAATTGCCCTGTCTTTTGACCAGAGTATGTTTACAGAGTAAGTGTACTCATTAAAGTACATTTGCTCTGCTTTCTGCAGTACTTCCAAAATCACCCTCTTGCATCACAAGCCAGATACCTACAAATGCAGTGTGCTTATTCTGTAAATGTCGTTTATATTACTTTTTAGGGATTTGGAATCCATGGCTGATCCATAAAATCAAGACCACTCGGTAAAAAATAGGCTATAATGCACAGTTTAGTTGACGGAGAATCAATTTAGGCCTACAACAATAATACATTTTAAAGTAAAATGGTTTTTCGTGTTATTCATTTCCAGATTGTTTTTTGTTTTTTTGGAGCCACAGGAGAACCCACTGCCATAGAGGGTCACAGAGGCAAGAGCCGAGCCCAGCTGACATTGGTCCCTTTACATTTCACCAGTCAATCATAGCGTTGACACATAGAGACGGAAAAATATTCATGCTCACATTCAAAATGTTTTCAATTTTGAGTCACCAGTTAACCCAAGCTATATGTTTTTGGAGCACCTACACACACACAAGGCCACACCAGTTGCCCCCAGGCCTGCAGCTTTGCCACCTTGTACATTTTAGGAAATGTAGGAATGAAATCTTCCACTGCACAGCCAGAATTATGATACTTTAGTGGGGAAGCAGGTTCGACACATACCCTATCCAGTAAGTTGAACTGCTCATTCTCAGTCTTCATCTCACTTGACTCTCTGTTTTGGCTGACTTTGAACCATGGAACCAGAGCATGTGGACGTTTGACACTTGCACTCTGAAACAAAAGGAAACAGTCTATTTTTTTCTTAAAAGTCCTTCCAGTAACCACACAAAGTCATACTATCTCTGTGTTAACACACAAGTCAACACATGTTTATTAATATTGAATAAACATGCATCATTTCAAGATAGTCTACTTCCAAGTAGTAATGACAGTATTAAAAGCAATGGCTTGAGCTTCTGAGTTCAGTAGCCAAAATAGCCGAGCTTGGCTCACAGTTCCTCTTTTTACTCACAGTATTTGGTAATGAGATAAGAGGTTGGTTGGTCTCCATCTCTTGTTCATTGTCAGCTGTTGGCAGATTTTCAGAACTTATCTGCCTCTTCAAGGGATGTTTTGCCTGACCAGGACGTCTGTGTGGAGCACTCTGAGTTCTGGTGACTGGCTTCCTCGCTCTCATACTCCTCCGAGTCCTGCCGTCCCTGTTCAGTAAATGAAAAAACGCATGCATGGATAAATGAATTAATCATTCAAGTCTTGAAAAAAAGAAAAATCCTGCACTCTGCTCTTGCTGTAGCATCACCATTTAATTAACGTTCCGGTCCCTCTGGGCCTTCGTCAAGTGTATTTTAGTATACTTGTGACGAAGGTCCAGAGGAACTGAAAAGTTAGTTTCTTCGCAAAATGGTGATGCTGTAGCAAGAGCAGCATGTGAGATTTTACTTTTTTTAAAGTCTTTGATATTTTCCAACGCACAGAACAATTGTTGGATATGCAAATTGTTTCTTTGAAAAATGTATTTAAGTGCCGTACATCGAATGATGGTATTTGGAAAGCCTTTGTTATTATTTTAGCACGTTCAACCATCCTATGCTTGTACTGGACACTTTGTGTATGCATTTATCCCAAAGTGAGAATGATGGATGATGGTGATAATATAATGGAGCCTTTCACTTACCACAGATTTATTGCAGTAAAACATAGTGGAATTGTGCTTCTTTTGCACATGGTGCGCCTCTGGCTTTGCCAAAAAGATCCGGAGCCCATTGCTGGAGGTCTAGCATATAAGTAAATCTGGCCTACCTGCATTGTAGCTACCACAAGCCTAATCTGGATCAACGGAAACACATTTCCAGGATATTGACATGTCCCTCACCTTCAACTTGTTGTTCTCAAACTCTGTTCGCCACGGGAAATAACGATCTTTGAGCTAGCAAGCTACATGCTGAAAATATATCTTTTGAAGGAAAATTGGTACATGCAACAAGGCAAGCCTGCTGGGTTCTTTCAGGGAATGACTGTAAAGATTTACAAAGAATATCTTTACGGGATTTAATATCTAACTGGGACAGTTTGGGTCTGAATGTTGGGGATTGCTGTGGACCAATACAAACAGCAATACACTGGTAAGAGCATATTAGGTTTGCATCCAGCTAATTTAAATAGCTCAGGTTACAGTATTGTGTGAACAGTTAACTTCATGTAATGTTGTTTGTGGCGTTTTCTTTTGTTCCACCAAAACTTGTTTAGATTATTTTGGGGAGCCAACGTCGCTGTGTCCGGAGCTTAGCACCACCCATGACACTCGTGATTGGTTCAAAGAAATGCAATCAACCTAGAGCAATTTTTTTTCTCCTATCCTACAATTTAATTGTGGTGGAGCCACAGTGCTGTTGAGTATCAGAATTATAATAATTGTATTGATCCCCATCAGGGAAATTGTTTAGTTGCAGTTGCTCACAGTCAAGTTAAAGGTAAAATAAGAGTAAGAAGAGTAAGGTCTGGTAATGCCAGACTCCTATAAACCATACTGGATAAGTGGCAGAAATGAAATCAATGAGGGTTATTGACCTAAGCCCAGAAATTTTGGCTTGGCTCATTTACGGTCATACAACTATCATACCCATCTTGTAGGCCTTTGGAGTCCACAGGAAGCTGCTGGAGGGATGGTTGGTGAGGGCTATACTTGCTCAAGTCTCTTGGAGGAACATACTCTGGCTTGGCTTGTCCCATTTGGCTGCAACAAGTAGAATGTAACAACACCATGTTGAAGTTTTTAATACAAGTTACAAGTTGCTGACAAGTCAAATGAGATGTAAGCCTTAAACATACCTGCTAATTATGATCCGATGTGCTTCGGGGCCCAGTGACTCTGTTATCTGGTTCAGAATGGAAGGCAGAGGGTGCAGCTTTTCAACTGTGTCCTGAGGGAGAACCAATCTGCATGTTAGGCCCCACATACAGTAGTATACGCTTTAGACATTCAATCAGTATCTATATACCTTGTATGGATGGGAAAATGCCATTAAGACGAGCTGTACATCCAGACATCAATCGGGATGTAGTAAACTATGCCTGACTATATTTGGAACTGGTCTGGCAGATTGAAATGGCGAATGTCCAAAACCAGCTCTTTCCAAATAGTGTCTTGATACAGATCACATTTACTCTTCCATTCCTCCACATTCAGAGGGTTATAATGATAGGAATTACTTGTTTGAGAATTATTAAAAGTATTTAAGCATTTATTGGTACCCGCTAAATTTTTTTTTCTCCAAAAGAATCCTATTTTGAATAAAATGATGTATACTGTCATTGATCCATTCAACTTATCCGATTAGTGATAAAAACAGATCTGGTGTAATTGGTTCCAATGGTGGAAAGTCCTGGCTGACACAGAGACATCAGGAGAAATGAAAGATGTCTTATAAGCAACCTTCATCAGCTACGCACTAATATTAAATACTGTGAGGGTTACACAAAGCTTTAGAACTAACTACTAACTGGACTCACTGGTTTTCTGTCCTACCTGGTCCCTCTGATAGATGATGTCGACCAGAAGGCCATGGAGCACAGCCAAGCGCAGAGGCAGATCCACATAGCCATCGAAGGAAGACATTGGCATTTCTGTGTCTTCATTTGACACTGTTTGTAGAAACTTCCTCATTCCATCCCAGTGTTGCTGCAGGAATTCATTCATAAAGAGCATGTACTCCTCCTTCTCTCCAAACCTGAATCACAACAAAATCTTATTGAGTTAAACCACTTTTATTCTCATTGGATTTTCTAGCAAATAAGTAGCTACTCACAGTGTGAAGTTGGCCAGATTCTGGATGACTTTAGCGGTTAAGGTGAGGGTACGCAGGGTGTTTGGCTCTGGGTAAGGCTGTGTCAGACCAAAAAGAGAAGGACTGAGGATAGCAGGACATAAGAATCGAAGGAAGAGGGAAGCAGAGATGAGACGCTGGCCAATCTCTGGTCTGCTCTGGTCTTCACAAAGTTCCATCCAGCTGGAGAAGATCTTGTTTAACTCCTCAGGAAAGGGTCTTTAGGCAAGAAACACACCAAGCATCAGCTTTGTGAATTGAATGGACACTACTACTGGCCTGAACATTTATTATTTGTTATTTAATGTTTTTTTCTCCTCTCTCACCCATTGGTCGAAAGAATCTTTTGCACCACCTCCTCGCAGGCTTCCATCAAGTGCTTGTGGTTGTTTGACAGTTCAGAGGCATGGCATTTACGAGGGTCAACTTCATAGTTTTCCACCGACGCGTAAAGTCGGTTGATAAAGTCTCCTGCAGTAAAAAAGAAAGCACAGAGTTTTGTGAAAACAAGCAAAGCACCAACCAATACTAAATACAAATAGCCACCTTTCCACTAAGCTACCTTACCTAGTGTGGCAATGAGGTACTTCTGGCCAACCAGCTTCATATATTCATCTATGGCTTTAGTGGCCAACGTGTTCTCTCTGAAGATCATTGCCTCCTTCTCTCCAAGACGCTCCACCTCTGCACTGCCAAGATCAAGGAGGAACTCCTGAAGCATACACATTTAAATAAGAACACATATGTCTAATTATTCATTTTTGTTGTGTTTTTAAAAATCTGACTGTGATGCAGTTAGCTTATATGCATTTTCTTTTAGACTCCACCTTGGCTTTGCCAATGCTCTGCAGTACATGGACCAGAGCTCCTGCCAGCTCTTCCTTCTGCTTCACATTCAGAAGTGGTTCCAGGTTTCTGCACATTTCCACATAATCCACCGTCACATACTCAGCAAATTCTTTGTATTTCTCCATGGGCAGCACTTTCAAATTCTGAGAACGGGCCTTGATGCGGAGTGAAGCCTGTAGCCCCAGCGGTTCTTTGTTTCCCGCTGTGCCTGAGGCCTTGTATGGAGTAATGGGATACCACTTCTCCTGATAGGTCCTCCCTCTGATCTCATTTAAAGGTATGACCACGCTCCCCAATGGGTGCAGGCTGAATTCGTCTCGGGAGTGGCGCTTTTTCTTGGGGTCTTCTTCGCGAAAGAGGTGCAGAGTGATTTGGGAGACACAAGGCAAGTTGTCTAGCTCAAAGAATTCCCCCCAGAATAACTGACACCCTCCGGTCACACCTCCACTGGCCCCCAGACCTCCTGAAGTGGAGTTGTCCCCTGCCTGGCTGGAGCGGTTAGGCAGCTTGCCAACAGCTCTGCTGCTGGTGCGGGCAAACAGGGTCCCGTCCAGGTGTAACTCGCAGTAATAACTCCGTTTGGGTGGTAGATCCTTCGCTTCATTTACCCACAGACTCAAGGAGTTCTCTGTACGCTCAATGTTATCCTGTGAACAATGATGCGTTTAGTTTTTTTGAGAAGGATTTTGAATTTGCATGACACATTTTTTTTGAAAAATGGCTAATGGCTTACCTTATTGGGCTGGGCAGCCCTTCTCAGGTCTTCAATCCAGCGGTCACGTTCTGCAGCTGAGGAGCAGCCAAAGCAGTGGGTGTTCTCAGAGTTTATCACCTATAAGCACATTGACACCAACGGAACATGTTAGCCTTACTGGAATGGAAAGTTTATTTCTTCAATACAATGGAAGGCACCGTAGAAAGCTCCTTGAGGATCCTGAAGGAGTATCATCGACAGAATTCACACCTCAAAGCAGTATTTCTCCCCCAAAATGGAGCTGTGGACCGGCCTGATGACAGTGCTGGTGTCTGCACTCAGATCTAGACTCTCCACTGCACTAACCGGAATGGACACGGACTCCCGGGAACCATAGTGCCTTAGAAATAATCAGAGTACAAAAAGGCAGTCCAAATGGTAGAAATGTCAAATGTAAAAACACCAATTAAATATGTCATGAATTGTCAAGGGTAGCAAAATTCACTTTCACCCTATACTACCCATTGTTGCACCTGCGGGACCTGCGGGACCTAGCTCTATGTAGAACTTTCACACACTGTTGGTACTATTAAAGGTTACAGGCATATATGTGTGTGATATGTCTTGATAGATTAGAATCTCTTCTTTCTTATCATTGTGATAAGTTTCAAAAAGAATCACCATGACATTTTGTACAGACATTGATGGTCCCCAGAGGTTGTGGCTGGTAACCATGACACCTGCTAAACATCAGCATTTTATCAGTGTCATTGTGAACATGTTAGCATGCTGTAGTTAGCATTTAGCTCAGCGTAACAGAGACACTTGTGTGTCTGTTGTTATACATTTGCCCTAAACTTCACCCCAATATTAACGTAAACAACCACAACTCCAAACTTTATGTCTGCATTCAAGGTTTCATGATGTTCGGGATCACAGAGCACAACACAAACAAAACAATATTTGGATGTTCAAGTGGTTAGCCCTGAATGTACATAATGTGTGGCTCCGTCCCTGCTTTACCTGCTTGCTTTGCTTAGAATAGGGTTCAGTTGGGTGTTGCTATTCCTCTTGGCCCTGTTCTCCAGACGTCGCTTGATCAGTGCCTAAGGGCGACAGAGGCAAGCATGATGCCATTGAAACAATTATCTAAAACATCAACAGGAAATGCAGGGGTAGCAGGAAGAATGTTTCTGATGTCTTACTCACCCTTACACCGCCATCTTGGTTTTTTGGTCGAGGGCCACCTGCGGTCCCCACATTGTCAGGGCTACATTCTAAGTGTTGGGAAGAAATTAACACTTAAATATTGACAATTTAAATTTTGTATATTTATTTTTTATATTCTCTGTATCATGTTTTAGTTTAGCCAAAGGCAACTATAGACAGGAATATAATTTCTTTCCATTTATTGTTTGCAGTCAATACTTTGAATCTGAATAATTGGTTTCCATGACTTAATCATACAAACCAAATATTTGATTGGAACTCTTTTATGTTCAAACCGTTTTTTTCAAAATTCAGTGTTGTCACCAACTCTCAAAACAATAGTCAAAGCGGTAGTATTAGCAAATTCTTTTAGATTAGGCCACACAGGATGTGGTATTCAACTGGAGCTGCAGCTATCGAAGTAGAGTTAACAATTTGTTTAGAATTCATAAGCAGACATTCTTCTTATTGGAACCCATTCAAAGCTTTGCAGAGGATGAAATTACAAAATCACATTTCTCCATTATTTGTCCTGATTTTTCTCTTCAGTGGCTTTTTTAACCCTTAAATTATAGGGTAAAGATCAAAGATGTGAATAAAGAACAATATAGAGTACTGTGAGACACATTTGACCTTCTTTTTAGCTTACCGAAGGCCCCGCCACAAACAATCCAGCGTCTAAATCCCATCATTTTGTCCAAAGGTGTGCCACAGTCTTGTTAGTTAGACGTCTGCCCCTTTAACATTGCCTTTGTGTCCTCATTAACATATGTTGATGGTGACAATGCGCCAACTAGCCAAAAACATTACAGGATCGGTCCCTTCCACACTGCAGCTTCTTCTTAGCAAGAACGCCAGAGCTGAATAGAAGCTGATACTGGCTATGCCCTCTCTCTCACTACGAGTTCTCATTGGACTGCTAGAACACGCAGGCAAGATGCTATCTTCCCCAGAAAACATAGAGGAAGTAATTTGACAGTCATTCGTACAAATAAACATTCAGCTATTTCCTCTGTGACTGTCTGCAGAATCATACTGTGTTGCTGTGATGTCAGTAGCAGCCGGCCATACATATTACTCATTACTCATTTAAAATACAGGAAGTTGTTCTTTGTTTTGTCAACTGTATACGTGTGTGGGTGATGTATTAACCTGTGTCGATATCCACGAGGTTCTGCATGCTGAGGTTGGACAGGCAGCTGCTGACACGGTTTCGGGTCCACATTGTTGGCTGAGGAAGACAGATATAGACACACACACACACACACACACACACACACACGCACACACAAACACATTTTGTCACTTTAGAGGACATTTAGTGCTTTCACCTTTCTGTTTTACATTTTTCACATGATATAATGTCTTCTGGTGAACCATGGGGAGTTGATGAGTGGCTTATATGTGTGTGTTGGCACCTCTTCCTCTGGAGAAATGAGAATTTGTCCATCTTCAAGCATACAGTTGCTAATGTCCCACAAGGGCACCTCCTGAGGCGGGGCCCATTGTAGTCTTGGGAGTTCAGTGGGTATATCCTCACCCACATCTGCTATACATACAGCCACACACACACACACACACACACACACACACACACACACACACACACACACAAACACACACATTGATAGTCATACGCAACTTACAGAGAATTGACACAAGTTGCGAGCGGTCTATCCCCAACTTACAATCCAAATAAATAACACTCTTTTCACACCCAGTGGATAACTAACAACTACACCAAACAATTAAATGTGATGTCCGGAATTGCAGGCACACGCAGTTTGTTATTGTTTTGGGTAATTATGGTACTTATCTCCCACAGCACATGGCCACTCCCATTTGTGGAGTTGTTGGGAGAAGAACTGATGCTATCGCTGTCTTTTCACGACACACCAGAATGAGCTGCGCACATCCTGCAGATTCTCGCTGTGCACGCCCTTTAAAATGTTTTTGGATCCCGGTCCTTAAATGTTCAACTTTTTAATAAGCTTAAAGAGCGTGATGTTTTAAGTGTTGTGCGTAAGGACAATAATGAATAGATTAAGTTAATGAAGTGAATGACGGTATAAATAAAACATGAATGCAATGATAAATGCAAGTGTTTCTAGTAAAGGAGAAGATATATAGGATAAATAATAAACCATTGCAACATTAAATCATCCGTAAAATGACAAATGAGGAATATGTATGGAATGTAATAAATGAGATTTTCCCCAAGTGAAATCTCTCACTTGGATGACTGTTGCTCAGTCTCTGTGTGTTGCCATGGTTTCTCCCAATTTCTGTGGTCATAGTAAGCCGAGGCCCAAATATTTAGTTTTTGTTGTGAACTTGGGCTTAAACTAATTTCTCTGATGTTATCCCAAAGTTGGCTGAGGTTCTTGTTGTTTTATTTTCACCTTAACTATAGTGGTGGAAAAACAGTGGGGCAAGTAGTTTAAATGTGGCTGTAGAGTTTAATAAATCTAGTGAAGAAGACCTAATTTACCCCTTAATTAATGTAAGTTTTCTTTGAACGTTATTGAAATGTGAATTGGAGCCTGTGTTACTCTAGTTTTTAGTTCCTTCTCAGCAGAGCGGAGGTTTCCTGTGACAGTGGTTTCTAAATTTGGGTAAGACTCAGTATTGGTTTGCTCTTCAGTTACACATACGTTACATTTCAGGGCCATCGCTCAGCAGTGTGAAACTTTTCTGGAAAGTGACGGTTTGGTCTTTTTCATATTCACCTTGAGGTTCTGACAACACTGATAAAGAAGGTCTGGGTTCAGCTCAAGTCTTTTTTAATGGGAGAGAAAAAAAGGCCAGATCATCTGCATAAAACCAACACTTACTTTATGTGTTTAAAAAACAGCTGTTCAGTCCAGTTAATGTTGCTTTAAATATTTGAAATAGGTAGGGCTGCGATTACAGCCTTGCTCAACCCTTCTACTCTTGCTTCGCACATTTACACAGAACACTCTTTACCAGGGGCGTAGATGCGACCTCAGAAGGAAGGGGGACTGATTGTTCAGGAGGAGGATTCTTATTTAAAAAGATCTTCCCCCATTTGTCTCTGCAAATTACTGACAGCTACCCTACATTCCATTTATGATTGATGAAAACTAGGGATAGACCTATTATCAGCCCTTACCGATTATTGGGGCATTTTGTTGGCTGTTTGCACATTACCCTTCTGTGCGTTTCATTTTGCTAATAAAGATAAGGTTAATGAATTTAAAAGTTCTCTACTTTGGCTCTGCTATAGCTCTGCAATATGTCTGTTCCTCAGTTTGATTAACTGCTAACAATCGATATTTGTATTGGCCTAAAAAAAAAAACGCATCTGTCGATCCTTAATAAAAACACATGCATTTCCAGAAGTCGTTCCTTACTGTTTTACTGCCAACGGGATTAACGTGCACACTCGCCTACTCATGGTGCGTTCAAATCCACTTGACATGTCCCCTGCGGTTTCCTGTGTCTGTTACGCCCTGGCTCTCTACTTCTAATTTTGACATCCAATTAGTTTTATGTCTATATATCTGTAGTTGGGAACACTGGGAAGTGGCTTCTTGAGGTCACCCCTGATGCAGATCTTTCTGTACAGTCATCAGGCTCAGATTTGTTGTCGGGCGTGATCACACTCATCTTACTGCGAAAACCCTGTGAACTCAATAATCGTTACGAAAAAATGTTGAGCTGCTGGAAAATGTTGTTTAAGATGCCATTATAATTCAGTCATATGAAGTGTCTGGTAGTTCTCTTTTGCTTGAAAATATATAATAGAGATTTTCGATGTATCTCTGATTTGAATGTACACCTCACTATAACTTTTATTGATGGATAAATTAGTTCCGCTTTCTCAGAATTAAACCCTTAAGAGTCTTCAATTAATTGCAACTCATTTTTGTTCTTAACTTTTCACTATTTAAGTTCCTTAGAGCTGGGACGTTTGGCTTTGTCCCGATTTGATTCTGTCACGACACATCATGCGTGCTAATTCGATTTGTGTTGCTATTTTCGTTTATTGCGATTGTAGAAGTATTTTGATTTGCTTTTCCTTCTTTAACAGAAAGAAAAGTTGAATATTACACTTCTAGAGACAATATATCATGAGATATTTCTCAAAACCAATTGTTTCCTAAGAAGAACGCACAGCACATGTTATTTCATCTGTGAAGAAGAACATAACATGGATATTCTGCTTTTGCTTTGTTTCACTGGGAACGGTTATGATGTAGTCGCCACCGGTGGTAACGTATAAAGAGCAAATATTTAGGTGAATTACTGGTTAAAAAAAAAAATCTTTTTCTGATCCTTAAAGTTCCTCAAGGTCATATTAAGTGTATCAGCTTTTGTCTTAGGTAGTGATTTATCACTGAGTTTGTCTAATATGGCAAAAACACAGCTGTTTTTATTATATCCCGTGTCACTGTGAAGAAGGTCACACATACCTCACCTACTGCAAGTGTGTTACTCAAAGATCCTATTTAAAGAATCCGGCGTGAACCACATAGGACACGTGTCAACTCAATTCCCGCGGGCCAACTCTGGCCCCTGAAAAGTTTTGATCCAGCCCAGCTTATCAATTAAAGTTTCCAAAAAGGTTTAGCCAGCCAAGATGTGGGGCAAACCAAAAAGACAGGATCTGTTTTCAAAATGCAATAACGCGACACTCAGAGCAGAATTTGGCAGATTTGCTGACTTTGAGACTCAAATATTCCTACAAAACCAGAGTTTTCATATTCAGGCTGTGAAACAGGTTGTTGTAAAATATGTAATTAATCATTGTTTTGCTTGATTTGCTAAACTCTATGATGGCTAAGGAACTTTTCTTTTGACTTTTTTGGGGCTTCATGTCAACCAAACTGTAAGTGAGAAAGCTATGTGACATGCAATTCTACAGTCCAAAATATTTGACTTTCAACATGTTAATAAACTATAGACGTTGGCTCTTAATGGCTCTAATTTACCAGTGTGGCCCTTAGTAAATCTCAGTTTGACACCCCTGACACAGGGGAACCATTTTTCTATGTACAAAAACAAAAAATTGATTCGTGAGGATTCCCATTTGATCATCATTTGATGTATTTAAAAGATTAAGATTCAAACTACTGTGCTAATCTCAAGCAAAGCATCAATAAGGTTCATACAGTTGGCCTAAACGTTTATGTTCAGGTTCAGGAAACATTACCTTGCAGTAATGTTGGGGTGCTGTTCCGACTCTGCAGCCTGGGCCTTTTAAGCTTCTGGGACACAGTCCTCAGGTACTTTTTTAGGAGCGCCCCTCCGCTTCCTCTCTGCAAAGGGTCTGTGGAGGAAACCCCCGGGGTGTCTGCAGCGGCGGACGATGATGCTGCGTGAGCCGGTGTAGCAGAGCTGGAGGAAGGGGCCAAGGCTGCAAACAGTGACCCGGGAGGCTCGGACAGGGCCCTTCGGAAGGGGTTCTTTCTGCTGCCTTTATCCGGCTTGGCTCCCTCTCCTCCTTTCCCACTAGATGAATGTTTGTCACCGGGGTCCTCGCTCAGGGCCTTGCGCCAGTTTTGCATTTTGCTCCATTTGTTGGTGGAGGCCTTCTGAATCTTCTCAAGGGTGGATGTGGAAGAAGCTGCTGCCGCTCCTCCCTCCGCGTCTTCTTTCACCTCGTTGAGTGTTCCCTTGGAGCCCGTGTGCCACTTGTACGTGTTGAGGGGGTCGCTGGTCTCAGAGGTTTGTCCTTGGGGGGGCTCCATAGGGGATTCCTTTTCCTTCTCTGGTGATCCCTGCTCCTGCACTGGTGGTTGAGCTGCAGGCTCTAAAGCCTTCTCCTCAGTGCCCATTTCAGGTGTGACTCAAGTTTTGTCTCTCGTCTCAAGGATGCATCAAACTAATTAAAAATTAAAAATGAAATGCCTTTCAGCAGTTTCCCCTCTGATTTACTGCTATCTTAGAGTGTGTGAGAGCTAAGGATGACAGTCGTCAGTGTGTGCGCTGGTTCTCTCTCTTTGCTTCTCTCGTTTCCTGTCTTGCAAAACGTTATCCGGCAACAACACACGACTAGCTGCTCTTTCTCGGGTGACTTTGCTGCAGCACCCAACTCCCTCTCACTCATGAGGCGCTTGCTTCCTCACAAAATGTCACAGAGAAGTTCATCTATTCACAGTAATCTCATTACTCATTTGTTTTCTGTGCTTTACGTTTTCACCTAATACTTCCCTTCTTCCTCACTTCCTGTTCTGCTTTCATGTCTAAGTTCAAAATAAAACTCTCTCTGGTGCCTTTTTAAACACCGGACTCAGGATGTCTTGAAGAAGTCAGCTTTTTATTTGCACAGCAGCCAGAACTCAAAGAAATGTACACATTTGTGGTAGGATGTAGACAGGAAACCTGCTTGTCTGTCAGTCCTTTAGTCTGTCCCACTGAGAAATAGGAGAAATCTGATTTTACTGTCTGTGTTTGTTTAAATGATGGAGGATGCAACTCCATTTCTAACCCTTAATCTCTTCCCTCCGCCTGAATCTGTCAAGATGCTTAATGGTTCAGAAATCAATAGTTCAATTAAAGTAACTGGGATTTATAGGTTTGGAAATACAGTACTTTCAACGACATAAAAAACCAGAGACAACATTTCTTGTGTGTAAAACAATTTGCAATGATTCTGCATGTAAAGGTCTAGAACACAAATCCCACCCGTGACTATTCCATGATTAATAAAGCACTCTAAACAAGTCACAGTATCCACTTGTTATCAGATACCTGTGGGTGTGTGGACTGTTGACTGTTAAGATCAGTTTCCTGTCAAAGCGAGACGGCGCTTCCTGCCCAGATCGGCTTGTCAGACTGAAAACCACTTCCTGCGCTCATGCTCTCTGCTCGTACACACCTGCAGGAGATTCTGAGTCCCAGTGGGGTGGGGTGTCACCATTAATGTCAGCTGTTGCAACAAAAGTGGACGGCGAGTTACTTAGGCCCCAGCAGCACTCTGTATCAAATATTGACACTTTTAAACTAGGAAACAGGACTGCTAACTAGTTATTTAAACAGCTTTTTGTGCCAAATCTGGTTCAGTTACTTCAAATGGTTGTGTACAAACTATAGTCTGGGAACAGTCGCACTTGTATGTTGTTATTCTATTTAAATAACCCGTTGTATGAAGCGCCTTGAAGTTGCATTTTGCTTGTTTTATTGAGGCCTTCTGGTGGCTGTGTTTTGGTAATGATTATGGTAATGAAACTATGTACATTTGAGAATTTGATGATTTTCTTTGGGATACATGATGGTAAACTGAAAAGCTTTGAATTCTTTTTCTTCTATTCTTTAGCGTTGTCCAGATAATATAAGCAATTTCCGAGGCCGCCTTGACCTAACAGCATTTTCTGTATCAGCTGACAACATTAAAGGTCCAATATGTAACATGTTTACTGTAATAAATCCCAAAATAACCCCAGGCAGATATTAAGGAAACATGCTAAGATGAAATACTATCTTTTCTGACAATAACGCTAATGTCAGCATTTTCTCCCTTCGTAATTTCCGTTCCGTGACGGAATGTCTGTCTGTGTTTCGGCCTGTGTGTTGGTATCAACTGCCCAGTTGGACAGCCAGGCCGGGATGCCAGATATATCTGGAAAAACGTAAACCATGTTTCTAATAGGTTGCATATACAGAGAAGTAACAAACCCAGGGTAAATATGGGAGATGTATTTGAGCCCAAAAAGGATGCCGAGTTGGCTAAGTTTCTCCTGAACAGGTAGGCTATTTTATCACAGCTACTAGGGACGGGCATTTAATGTCATTTCAACATTCGCGTTGCTACTCGCATTGAATTATATGGCTATAGTACCTGAGTTGTTCACATACTCGCATTGAATTATATGGCTATAGTACCTGAGTTGTTTACATACTCGCATTGAATTATATGGCTATAGTACCTGAGTTGTTTACATACTCGCATTGAATTATATGGCTATAGTACCTGAGTTGTTTACATACTCGCAAATACAATTAAGACACGGACGGTAAAGTTTCGCTTATATATTTATGATCTTAAAGATTTCACTTTATTTGTCCTCCTTTCATCTTTACTGATTGTAATTGTAAAGCATTATTCATGTAATATGAAACAGTCTACAGCCATGCCAGGCTCTGTGAGGCCAACAAACTCACAAAAACAATGCTAACACAGTGAGGCAGTGTAGGAACCAGGCTGTCTGAAGGGGCAGGGGCGAAAATGATCAAATTAAAAAGGGCCCCAGCTGCATGTGGGGGGGCACCAGAGTGCAGATTGCAGGGCAGCATATGGGGCAGTGTGTCACATGTTCTCAATATTAAGGCCGGCTTAGGGCACTGCATCATGTTTTTCTCCATTTTAAGGGCACCACTTAGTGCACTGCATCCCTTTTTTCTCCACTGGAAGGGCACCCAAGTAGGCACTGTGTAACGCTTTTCTCCGTTTAAGTGAATTATCACTTTTATCTACCTAAGGGGCATCCAAAAGGGCACTTTACACAAATACAGAGAGCTTTATTTATCCCCTTAGGGCATTTCAGTTTCTACAGTCCACCAAAACATGTACACATTCAAACTGCCAGTCATCAACGACAGAGGGAGCACAATAAAAAGGGCACATGGGAATGTGTGAGATCCTAAAGTATACAGCAATGAAAAAATATTTGAAATAAGACCTGAATCAAGACGATAAAGAGAGACAAGATAACATACTAAAACAATCAATAAAGGGCAGAGTATATTGCACATACATATCAAATTGCCATCGACCATTCAAACACATGATCAACATGAGGTTTGTGCTAAATACATTCAAGGCAGTTACCCCGCATTCGGCATCTTAATTGCAGAGGGAAAACTATTTGGAGTAACAATCACTATTTGGTCATTATTAATAATACGTTTCACTTTTTCTAGAACAATTTTTTCCACAGAGAGAGTTTATGTCTGGGCTCCAATGATTATGGAGCAGATTTTAACAATAGAACTTTTGCGGTGTTTACTTTTTTGGAATCTAACTTGGTTTGCAGGTATGAATGAATTTATGATGATTGGGCAAAATGAAAATGTTAAGGGATCAACAAAGTCATTACAATTCATCCTGTGGGGAACGCAATTGTGCATACCTTCCAATAGTTGCTGAGACATTTCAGTCTGGACCAAAGTGGTGGACAAACCTTTGCCCAGAGCCCCACGTTGGTACTGCTGAATGACAAAGTGCCTCCTGTGCATTAATCTTCATCACTACCATGGGATAACTTAACAGTAGTTTAATCAGACTGTGAGTGTTTTCCAAAGCCCAAGATGACGTCATCAAATGTTGTTTTTTGTCCAAAACTCAAAGATATTCAGTTTACTCTCACAGAGGAGTGAAGAAAAAAGAAAATTTTCACATTTAAGGACCTGAAATCAGGGAATTTTTACTCTAAAAACGGACTTAAACCGAGGGACCGGCCATCAAAATAGTTGCGAAATAATTTAAAAGTTGACACTGAGTCAATTAATCGATTGTAACTCTACATGTTTTGCTAAAACATCAGCTTATGGAAGTATGTCTGTTACCTTTTGTGCCTCCTGAATGGCAAATTGAATGTAACTGCAGCCAATGCCCAGCAGAGGGCATTGCATATCCGTGGTAAATGGGTAAATCTTAAGTAATACAGTGTTGTTTCTTTTTCCATACAAACATGCAGTATTTTTTTGTTGCCCGCTCTAACTTGGTCGATCCGGTGTGGCATATCACCATTTGTCCCAGATGCTACTATTCACTAAAAACATATTCCTTTGATCCAAAATCGGCATAGCTACTTAACAAAATTGGAATCTGCATATATTTTATGTTCCAATAATGATTTTTGTAAAGGAATATCCATCTGTACTACTGGTTATACTTTTAAAAAACCTTCTCCATGGGCCATGAACTTTTTCAAACACACAAGCGCACTGAGGACAAGACTTCCAGAAAAACGTTCACACATGCTTCACTTGATCATACATAAAGATTATTTATCTGTTTGTTTGCCTTTATTGGAATGTTGAGAGGGCAGGTAATGAGGGGAAGGGCAAAACAAGGAAGGTGAATATGAAAGTGGGAGTAACTTCCTGTAAAGTTTTTGCTTTCTAATGGACAAATTCATTCTTGCTGAACCACTGAACACCACACCACAGGATGACTTTTTACAATGACCTTAATTCAAGCCAGTACAACCAGAGCTGTGATATTTACTGGCACATCCTGTTTCATTGTAAGGGTATGAATGGTGTGTTACTTTATTATACTGGATTCTCAATGGATTACATCCTCCACAAACACATTATCCTGCCAAACATGATCTAACCATACTATAACATTTTAATGTGACATGTAACTGCTGTTGTTCTTTAGTGTTTGGTGTGGTGACAGACCTTGGTGCCACCACAACTGTCCTGCCATTTGAAACCCGATCGAATTAATGCTATCGTCCACCTACACCTCTTACAAAATGAGGATGTGAGAACTAAACAGAATATGATGGGCCACAAAAGTCCAGACATACCTGGGAAACCCATGGCAAAACACATGTGTACATGCAAATCAATACTTCCTAAACTATTTGAGGAATGTCAAACCGGAATGTGGGTGAGGCATTTCAAGCAGTTGAGGAAAAATGTTGCCTGCCGGGGACAGGGGGCTCTTTAATGGATGAGCACTTAGCTGAGTTTGTATTTTTTCTCTTCATTTCACTTGATTTATTTTATGGGATACTTGCAGCGCAACGTTTTTTTTTATAATTGACTCCTCTTTAAACTTTTACAAAGGCAAAGGTCTGGCTCACTGTCTCCATTTACACAAGGTATTTAAGGGTTTGGCGTCTTGGCAAGGCCACACCCTTTTAATGGTACTGATCAGAAGTGTCCAAATTCTTTCATATGAAAGGCTAAAATGTATCTGGATGGAAATAAATGTTGATGAATATATAATATGAACCGAAATTCTTGCATTTCGTTGTAGATAAAACGTACTTTCTTGTTTTAATGTGAGTGTATACCAGCACTGGGCATTACGTAGCCGTAAAACTCTTTTTAGCTGTACAAAATAGTTTGCACTTTTTGTGGTCATTACGGTTAGGGATTTAATGCACTTTAAAAATAAGAGGAGACTGAGCCTCGGCATGTCAAATGCCTGAGAGCATGGGCTGAACTTGGCTCACAGGCTCCAGATTGGGCGGCCTCGGTATCGATGAAACCAAAGACTATCCCAGGAAACACAAACCACCATCTGCTATTCTGACCATCTAAAAGAAAGAGGGCACTGTGGTGTCACCTATTGCTTTTCATGATCTTTTCTGTGAGGAATCAAACTTGACACCAATTTTACACATTTTCACATCACTTTGCTAATACTTTAACAGAAATCTTAAGTTAGAAATTGCAAGTGTGGGGTTTGTAAGGGCATTTATAGGGCAGGGAGGATCTCCCAAAAGATGCCATTGGTTGCATTAAGGGAAATGTAAGAGTTGTTGTAAGTGTTTTTTAAAGCTTGTCCCATACTAGGAGACGCATTCATGATATCTTGGCTCTGATGATTTTATTTGGACCATTCTTATTTAAAAACTTTACGACAGTGCAATTCATAAGAGTAAGAGTCTCTTCAACATGCAGTCTGATTTAATATCCCCCACCTTCAGTCCATGCTCAAACCATGGGCTACATGTAGCTGCGACTTTTTTACATTTTCCTTCACAACTCACAGACTTGAAATATACTAGTCATGATTTGACTCATGACTCATTCAACTATTTTTTCTTGTATTTTATTCCTATTATTGTTTTATATATAGCATTTATGTATATAATATCCTAGTATTTCAGTTAAATTCCGTATGACTGATTTTGCTGCTGTAACACTTATTTCCCATTTTATTGTGATCAATACCTATCTATCTATCTACTATCTATCTATCTATCTATCTATCTTTCTATCTATCTATCTATCTATCTATCTATCTATCTATCTATCTATCTATCTATCTATCTATCTAAGACTATAATATTACATATGATGCAAGAAGTCAGAGTCTTATCATTTCCCATTGTCTTCCCTATCCTTTTTCGTGAAATGTCTCAACATAATGCAACATAATTCCCCTGATGACATTAAAGATGTGGATATGCATGCATCTGTGACCTGTAATCTGTGATCAGACACACAACACTGCACCGGAAACATATAATAATCTGGTGTCCGCTGTAGCATGTATCTGTATATATGTATTTATACACTGTATATATGTATTTAGTTATACACTGTATATATGTATTTAGTTATACACTGTACATACACACACATTTATATATATGCATATATATATATATATATATATATGTAAGTGTGGACACATGTAAGGAACTTGACTTCAGCTTTTTGTTGGTCTCATGGTACATACACAAAAAAGACACATGGCTAAAAACAAGGACAACAAAGTCAAATAAGGTAGACATAAACTTTTTAATACTATTTACAGATATAAGTTTTTATATGAAAAAAAGTAGGCTATACATTTACCCATACATGTTCATACACCTAGCCTACATACGCAAATGTAAACAGACAACTCGATGGAGTTTGTAAGACAATAGGGCAATGCTAAAGTGCAAATTGGGCTTGAATAAATAAAGAATTATTATTAAGAATTATTACAAGTTGCTTATATAAGCTATATCTGCGGTAGGTGGACATGCCGGTCACCGTGTAGTTTACGTTTGACACATTTTACATTTAGATGTTTAAATTATGAACTTATCACTATAAAATATATAATTTAAAGCTATTAGTGTACGTATTTTTGTTTTATGATGTTTCTTTTACATTTCTTATGTTTTCTTTTTAAAATGTTTATGCATGCACCATCCACCATGGAACATTTCTTGTGAGGTTACTTACTTGGCAATAAATGTTTTTTCAGAACTAAGGAGTCCGAAAGATGCTTGGTGTTACAGGGTTACTGAGCAGGGATTGATCCTGACCCTATGCACTGTTGTCATAGTGACGGCATGAAAGACTGTCCTCTGGTGTTAGCTAGTCCTTCACTTGAACGGATGTGGGCAAGCAGTGGATTTTCATGAAAGCAGCCTCGAGAGGTGGAAAAAAACGGGGAGGAGCGACGGCATCACATGCATTACAGACAGAGGAGGAGAGGTGGACAGTAAGTGAGAGGGATACTGTCCTTCTGTGCCGACAGTTATATATTTAGGCGTGATTCAACCCGGGGTTGTTTAGGATATTTAGCTAGTGTATGGGTCTTACTATGCCGGTCAGTGTCGGGCTGTGAGGAGGACTTGTCCCCCCGTTTAGCGACTTACTCCGGCTAACGTTATATGGAAAGCTAGCACAATAAAGCTAACTATCGTTAGCTTCTGGCTTCACTTCACCACCCGGACCCGGCGAAGTGAAGAGCTGAGGACGGGACTCGCAAGAGTTTGCTCGGATAGCCCTTTCAGAAGATAAAACGACTAGCCGGACCATATTTCTGTAGTTTTTTGAATCCCCGGTAAGCACCAGTTAAAACATTTAATATGAAGTTGACAGCATATCGTATAAATTAGCTTGAGCTATTGGGGTAACATTAAGGTTAGTCAGTTAAGCCAGCAGCACTGTGTTGTGTAATGTTAAGCTAACGTTAACAAGTCTGCGTGGCAAAATGTTGATATCTATCCACTATTAATTAAGGAGGTGAAAATAACACTACCTGCTAATATTTTTTTTTAGCTTGAATACAATGAAGGTACATATGGATATTTAAAACATTTTTTTTGTTTTCCTGGCGTGTTCGGTTTAAAACTGTTACAGTTATAGCCAATTCCTATTTGACAGTGTGTCACTTAAAATCTTTTAATTAACACATACTTAAGTTATTTTCTTTTTTTGACGTGTCTTTTAAGTTGCTGACAGATCCTGAAGCATGACGGTAACTATATATTGCAGTAGCAACGGTTAGACATAGAGCAATACTGTGGTTTGTAATCTGTTTGCCCTAGCCCGATTATTATCAGTCTGCCTGTCCTGATCCTATCCCTCTGTTAAGTAGTGCTGGGACTTTAGCTCACACCCCTACTTGCAGTCATGTTCCCATCACTGCATTGCAGGAGTTACAGACGTGTATCAGCATGCTGAACAAACACAGCTTGAAGTTCAAGTCACACTTTGCACCTCTTTGAAATTGCCTGGAGTTAGCAGCACATTCTTTTTAAGTTGTAACTGATACATATGTGCATCTGTCTTTTAACTATTAAAGCTCAAGTGTGAGAGAGAAAGAGAGATTCATTGTGTTCCCTCCCCGTGTCATCCTGTCCTCGAGCCTCTGCTTCAGCATGTGGAATGCGCTGTGTACATTATAAAGATTTTTTATTATCAGGTAGAGTGTTTTTGAAGTGTGTAGCTGTGACCTGAGCTTCTGCAGAGACAGTAGATGGACTTAGCTTAGTTATTTTCCCAGTAGTTTGCAGGGAAAAGCCATTGCAGTGTTACAGTCTCTGTTTGATAAATGAGCGGGACATGCTGCATCCATTGATCACTGAAATCCTCGGTCACGGCTCAGGAGAGTTCCCCTCTGCAGCCCATCACTACATGATTTTCTAGTTCTTAGGGCTGCTTTCCATCTCTCTCTCTCTCACACACAAACCGATACAGACACAGACACAAAAGCACGCAAGCACCTGGCACCATTCAAGCAGTGAGCAAAAACACACCTTTAGCTAATTACACGCCGAGTCTCCTGTTGAAGGGCCAGATGCGGTTATACTTCAGTAATTTCGACTCTCGGTCAGCACACAGTTAATGTGATGACCTTACGTTTTAGGTTTTTTTCTTTCACAAATGCCTTTGATCAAAGCGTGTTCTGAATTTTCTGATTGATTTATTCTTATTTCCGTTCAGGTTGCGTGTGTTACTGCAATCCCCACCATGGTGCAGAAGTACCAGTCACCCGTGCGGGTGTACAAGCATCCCTTTGAGCTGGTGATGGCGGTAAGTGTCTGTCTCTACCTGTATTCACAGTCAACACTCTGTCCACATGAATATCGCATGCCATAGATGCAGAGTTATGTAATTCTGGCGTGTGGGCGCTTAAGAGGTCATTATCAGAATGTTGGGATTGAATCCTTGCATGGCATTGGCTCACAGATTCAAAATGCGGTTGCTGAAGGCAAACTGCAGTGCACACTAGGACTGTACAGTTTGAAAAAATGTCTAATTGCCATTATTTATTTTTTCATTTATTTTAATTTTTTTTAATTATTTGGGGGCATTTTAATTTTTTTTTTTTTTTTTAGGACAGCTGAAGAGATGAAAGGGGAGAGAGAGGGGTATAACATGCAGCAAAGTGCCGCAGGTCGGAGTCGACCATGCAGCCGCTGCTTCAAAGAGTAACTCTCTATTTATGGGGGCCCTAATTGCGATGATATTGACTGATATTCAAGTTGCGATATGATTCGTGCATGATGTGAGGATCTGTACCAAACAAAGATTTGTAGGCCAGGATATTTCTGCTGCACCTGAATACTTGACATTTCACCTTTTTACTTTTAACTTTTAATTATTGCACTAGTCCATATTGTGATTTCCATACAATCCATTAATTCATTCATTTTTCAGCTCTAGTGCACACATATTACTTTGTGTCCACATCCCCATTCTGATATCAACAACTGGTTTGAGTTAGGTGTTGGCTATCTGCAGTGTCAATGTTGTGTTAGTGATGTGCATGACGTGCAGTAACACCGCTGTGAGAGTGGCTTCTGATAAGCAGTGACAACATAAGCTTATAGAAATGTTCCTAGTCGAAATATTAAACCCATTAGAGCTAAAATATATGATTAAATAAAGAGACTTGGAGCTTTTTGAGTTGCTTGCAAGTGTGACCACACTAACAGCAGATAACCTACTTAAACAGGCCAGTGATTAACTAGCTAAAATGATAACTGTGTAACTAAAGGCGTTATCCCCGTGCGGCACACACCACACACATTTTCTTTATGTCACATGAGCTACATAAACCACGTACTCCATCGTGCTTCCTGCCGTCTCGAGGTTTAAGACATGTTGGTTGTTCGCAGAGGTGTGGAACAATTGTGCTGTAAATCTGTGTCGCATTTAAATATGCAACACAGCTGTGCTCTTATGTCAAGCGGTGGCTCCAGCTCAGATTCGGTTTAAAAAATTCAGTGCCTTGCAAGACTTTTAGCGTCTGCCTTGCTGCTGAGTTGTTGTTCACTTTCTAGCACGAGTTCCCATGTTTAGTGCAAAAAGACTGTAGATTTCTTGTCCCTTTCCTCCCTTGTTGCTCTTTTTTAAGTGGCCTTCTCAGCAGCATTACTAGTGCCATCTATGCTTTCCATCGCTAACGTTTGGAATATGACTGGCTAAATGCTCCGACAAATGGAAAACACTAACTTACCAGTTGTCCAGGAAAACACTGGAACAGAAGACAACAAGAGAATAGATTTTCTTACTAGATTACTTTTTCCGACAGGACAGCTGAAAAATGAAAGGGGAGAGAGAGGGGGGAATGACAAGCAGCAAAGGGCCGCAGGTCGGAGTCGAACCTGGGCCTCCTGTGTTGAGGATAAACCTCTATGTACAGGCGCCCGCTCTACCAACTGAGCCCTACATATTTTTACACCATATCTCTGTATTGTTGTATTTAAGTGAGCTCTAGTTTCTTTTTAAATACCGTGTAAAAGAAAGGATGATAAGCTATAGTGCACTACCCCATGAACTATAATCTCACAGTGGATGTATTCTCAGCAATATTTAGAGCTCAGCTGCTGTTTGTTAGTGATGTGGTGTTAGTGCATGCCTGCAATGTCCTGGCCCGATTACACAACTGGCGGATGGTCTTTTTGATAATGTACCCGAGTCAAACTTACGTTTTAAAAGCATATTTAGGACGGAAGTGTCACTTTTAAGACCTACCGTATTCTTGTTTTTTGACTCGACACAACATGAAACTTTGCTCGAAGGATCACCAGGGACGCTACACATGAACTCAGCATTGAGAACATTGTTTGTGTTCACAGAGTTTACTGAAAAGAAAAGTTTTGAGCGACTCACTGTAGCTGTTGTTCTTCCGGTCGCCGTCTATTGAGCCAGTCGAAAATAGTCAAGGCAGGAGAATAAAGATGGAAAAATTAGTTTCATATGAAGGCACAGATAATATGTTGTTTTGACGTTAGTGAAAAACAATATTGGCCTTGTAGTTTAAAAAGGAGCCTCGTATAAGAATGAGATTTTCTCCCATGGAGTCCGTTATTCGTATTCGGAGATCGTAAACATAACATAACGTGAGTTGCTCAAAACTTTTCTTTTTAGTAAACTCTGCGAACACAAACAATGTTCCCAATGCTGAGTTCATGTGTAGAGCCGCTAGTGATATTTTAAGCAAAGTTTCATGTTGTGTTTAGCCTTAGTGTTTTTTAAAAATAGCTGATTTTAGGCTAGCGTAAAAGTCCCCCTAGCTCTCCCATTCAAAAAGCCATTTGACCAAAAAACGAGAATACAGTAAATCTGAAAAGTGATACTTCCGTCCTAAATATACTTTGAAATAATAGTTTGATTACATTCACAAAAACACCCTAGGGGGTTTTTGTACATCGGATACGCTTACATTTGCAAAAAAATTGGAGTAGCCCTAGGTGTTTTTAGACTAGGACAGCAACAGATAAGGTGGATTTTGAAAGTGCAATACAAAAGTTTTGTTTGTTTTGTATGATATAATTGTCAGAATCTAAAGGAACATTTTGACTTAACTGGCTAAAACAACAGTTCAGTCATTTTGAGAGCAAGTATGGTGCATTTGGGTTATTTCCCTTTTTTGTGACTTTTCTCTGCAGTGGCTATTTTTGCAGACACTTCAAAGCAGTCTTAATGGTGCGTCACAACACTTGCTCTTTTTTTAATTAAAAAAACCCAGTGAAATCTCCCCTCTGTCACTTCCCCTATAGCCAGGTCTGTCGCCATTGCAGCATGGTAGAATAATTACATAAAAACGTCCCGCATTTGTGAAAAACCATCAGGGAGCCCTGATACAGTGTAGTGTTTACCTACTTTGTTAACAAGAATCAGCTTATTTATGTCAAGAACACATCTTTCACTTTTTAATGTGTATAATGTGTACATGTTGTGCAGGCAGGCCAGCATTATGTTGAGTAGTTCCAAAATAATATGGACATTATTATAGTGGGGAATAGCTTATTTGACATTTTTGCTTTGAGAAATGTTGTGTTCTCTCTCGACTTGAATCTGTTGTTTCTATACTGTCAGTTTTTTTGAAATACCCATTTATTTACTCTTCTAAGGGTGCAAACCAAAGCTCTACATTCCTCTGTTAAATGCATTCCTTTAGTTTAGATGAAATCCAGCATCTGCCATCTTGGCCTTGGAGAGCCCCTTGGCTCACTGACAGGTGCTATAGAAGTAAGTGACCAACCTTTGGCTAACACCGCTGAGTATACTGTTGCATAAAGGTGCTGACACACCAAGCAGAGGGCCAAACACCAGTAAGGCCGACTCTGGTTTTGCGTCATGTCTCCTTGTGTCTCCTCACTCCTCCTCGTGTCTCCTCTCGTCGCCTTGTGTCTCCTCATGTTTTCTCGTGTCGCCTCATGTCTCCTCTTGTCGCCCCATGTCCTCTTGTGTCACCTCACGGCTGCTCGTGTCGCCTAACGTGTCCTGATGTCCCCTGTGTCTTTGCCAAAAAGTAGCACTTGAACACACCGCAGTCAATGGCCAACTAGCATGTGCGTTCTGCGTGACAGGAAATAACTCCATGCCAGCAGGCAGCGGTAATCTAGTCCTCATTCAAAAAAGGGAACGGGATATGTAAACCGTTGCTATGATACGTACAGCAAAAACAGTGTTTGCCCGAATCAGCCAGTGGCGGCACAGAGCCTACGTCCCTCTGCTTCAATCATCGGACGGCAGGATGATTAACCAGACTGCCCGCCTCCCGGGCTCTCATCTGTTCTCTCTGTGAAAAAGTCTCTCCGCAGCAAGAAGGCTGGTTAGCTTGTTTGCTAATTCCACTCAGCATGGTTTCATGCTACATCGTTACAGAAAATGAGAGAAATAAAGGTTCTATGGTCTTTAAATCAAGTAGTATGGTATATTACAATATTTTTGAATTCATTTTGTAATATTTAGACATGTAGATCCCTTAAAAGACATGTTAATGGTGAAATACACACCTAATGTTGCACTCTTATGGACATAATTTGCCTTCTTGACTTCAGTCGATGCTTGCTTTCCTTACTTTCGTTTTTCTTCCTGTGTACTTATTCACATAAGCTTAATACCCAATCGGGAAAGATCCTTTCACTGGCGTCTCCGACACTGAATTCTACACGTTGAGTTGGCCAAACAGAAGCAGACGATTTTCGACACACCGCAACAGCTAGGGTGAATGGTGCTCACCATCTCCTTAAGTCATGCCCAGATCTCAGATGCCCTTCAGCTTTTTTTGTTCTCTAGTGTTTACTCTATCTTGCTTGGAACACGGCATTCTCAGTTTTTCCAGTGCTGACAACTTTTTGGCAGAGTTGACACTTGCTTTAGTAATTTGTGTTTTGAACTGCAACATTTATGACGTACTTTCTCTTAGTCCATTTGACTAAGCATTGCCTTTAATGGTTAAGTACATTTTTTTTAGTATGCACCCCTGTTTAGCACACATAATAAAGCCAAAAGGTAAACCGATACTCTCCATTAGCACCCTTGCATCATCGGGTGGTGTTGCTTTACTTGGTTTGATTTTTGCTTGTGTTTAAGGGCTGTACAAATAGACTTGACATGACTAGGCACTTGACATGGCACTTAATTAAAGATTCTGCTGTAACGTTTCACTGAGTGATTTATTGCAAAAACGCCTGATGTTGAGGATCGCATGTCACTTAAGAGGCCAGCTCCTGAAAGTACTGACTAGATTAGAATAGCGCCTGAGTGAAACGCACACCACAGCACTTTCAGTATACCCTAGTAGGACACTTTGAACTTCCTTTGTAGAGAAAATTAACTCAGGCTCAGATGTTATTCAACAACAGTCTCATCCTTCTAACAGCTGACTGTGTTTGTTTGAGCTGCCGAAAGGCACCCAAACCCGTCTGGGTTACCATTGACCTTGATAGCCTTTATACTCCTACAGAGTTGGTCTGTTTTTGTGTTGTTGAGTGGGTTGTCGTATCACTTAAGTAAGGAGGTACAGCAGCAGATCAACACACACTCTCAGCCACACAGTGGTCCCTTGGGTGGGCTGCTGTATCTCAATAACAGGAAATGTAGTCAATGCTGTTGCCACTATTATCGCAGCAGTCCAGTCTCCGAGCCTCTAGTCTGTCCTCGTGGGAGTCACATAGGAATGTCAAAAGCACAACACAATACCCCTCTCGCTGTTGTTTCAGGCCGGAGGGGACCGTTGCCTCTGGAACACATCCACAGATGAGAAATGACTTCAGTAGCCACAAGATGAAGAAACAACTGTCTGACCCTAGAATAGTAACTTCTAACTCAATACCTAAAAGACAGTAACTCTATCTTAAGTCCCTCAACTTCCTGACAAGCATGCTGCAGCGAGGTTATTACATGAGTCAAAGCCTATCACAGCTTTACCTGCTCCATGGAAACGTATGGGCCTGTGGCTAATCCACAAAGGGCTTTGGGTCTGCCCCTGTTCTAGTAGAGTTTCTACACAGGAAAGAACAGGATGTGCCTATGTAATACCTTCTGAACACCATAAATGGCAGGGGACGTTTCAGTCTTTGTGACTAACTTCTCTTTATCAGTGAGATTACTAAATACTAAACTAAACTACTAAATACTAAACGTTTTCATGTCGTCTTAAAAACGCAATCACGTGTCATTGGTTGGCAAAACCTTGTAATGTTGAAAAAGCTCTAAAGCAGGAATAGTAACTACAGAACTCAAAACCAAAGGAATTGAGATACAGAGTGGGAATACATAAATGGCACAGTAAAATCAACAAAAGTGAAGAGAATGGAAAGGGAAAGGCAGAGTGACACAGACTGTTAGGCCCTCATTAGGCCGACCTCTGCCTGGCATACAATGACCTCTGGGCAACAACTGGGCAACTTCAGATTCTCTGAATGTCAATGTTTCCGTTTCTGTGGGCCCCCCTCACGCTGTTTATTTCCAAGGTGAAAGCAAATAGTGAATGGGTGCGCTGGACACGCCTCCTCCTCAGACCGACTGAACCCTGTTGTTTGTTCTAGAACAAGTTGTTACCAACGGCTCATTAATGAGGCCCTCAGAGCATTACTGAACATGATTGTTTCCTATAATCCAGGATCGCATGAACTGCTCTGTCACAGTGTACAAGTTGCTTGCATTTCCAACAACTCAACAGCGTTGTCCAAAATCTATGGAAAAGATATAGATGCAATCATTTCCAAAAATCCCGTTTTTTATTTTTACAAAATATTCTACTTCAATCCCTATTTGGTACCTTTTTTACAGTTTACAAAAAACAGTTTGCTCTTGCCACACTCAAAGGAAGGCACACACCTGTATAAATGGGGCAGTCTAGCAGCAACAGCACAATAAATTACATTTATGTAACCATACGACGTAAAATCAATTTGGGACCTAACACTATTATAGTAAATTACTTAAGACATTACAAAAAATATGATCATTTAATCTCTCAGGATTTTGTTTGAGGATTTTTATTTTTATGCTGACGTCGTAAACGGATGAGACATTCAAAGCTTCTTTTGAAAATCTCATCAGAAGCTTTGATTGTAAAACCTAATTTCTCTACAGCCCTAAAGTACTGTTACTGTGTTAAACAGCATCATCAGCTTTGTGTCAGTTTATGAAAAACAGTAGTAGAAGTTTTGTTCCTGTTCCTTTTATTAAGCTTGCGCTCAAAAACTGATACATGACAGGAAATGTTTAAAAGACAATCTGAGCCTACCAACATGCAAAACAGAAATTTGAGGGTTATTCAAGGAAGCACAAGCGTCCAGTAAGTAGATGCATGTTGTTTTAAGACAACAGAGCCAATGTACAGGGTTGGATTTTTTGAGTAGAGATAATTTTCACTGATGCACGTAAATCCTTATGTGCTAAGTTTGTCTTCTTTTGCACCATGAAATACTTTAAGCTCCCTGTGCCTCCTATAACTTTCTTGATGTGGGTCATCCCGTGGACATTTTATCAAGCATCTGATGCCACCACATTGTTTTGTGCCTGGCTTACTGCAGAGCCGGGGTTTCTAAACTCGGCTCATCCTGCTGTCCTCCTTCTCTCTGTCTAGCCTGGCTAAGTGCAGTGCGGCCCTGCCAGGGTGACTTCCTGTTTCACCATGTCCTGACCCACTTGCGACCAGGACTGGTTAAGTCTTTTGCAATCCAAATTCTATTGTTTTAATCCATCTGTGAGCTGCTGGTCTCTTGTCAAGAGGCGTGCACCTAAACAAGCAAAGATTCCCCATTATGTCAGCCTTGCCTGAACGGAGAAATGGGGTTGATTTAATCAAACAATCTTCTTTTTGCCATGGAAACATCCATTGAAAAAAAGAGCACAGAGAAATAGAATGAATCTTGGTTACGCTTCATTCATACTTGGTATTCAGACGTAGCTCCTCAAGGGAGATTTAATATTGGGTAATATCTTAGTATTCCTGCTCCAGTGAATTAGTTGCTGATTTACCTTTTTATGTATGTTTTTTTCCATTAGCTTTTCCCAGCATTGCACCTGTCTGTTCTGATTCAGAGAGTTTCCGTCCAGTCTTTGTGAATGAATCTGCCAGAACTTTGCCCGCAATGTGTAATTCACTTAGTCGGCTAGATGCTCTTTGCCAAAAACAATGAAGAGTTATGGCCTGCTTCGGGGAGAGCAGCTTATCGTCCAGCGTGCTGCTTCCAACAGCATTAATAAATGACTGTACCCCACCACGTGACTCTCCAAGCCTATGAGAAAAATTCTGCCGCTGATTTCATTCACTGATCACCAGGACACTCATTCACCCTCTTTTCCTGCTGCAAGGTCGAGATGCTGCCCCAGCAGCTCCCCTCCCCCAGTCTGCTTTGCTCTGCTAGACACTGATGAATGTGTTCGCTCATACTCTTACACAATGACCCTGTAGCGTATTTTACACTGCAAGCGTGCTACAGTGTGGCAATGGATAGTGACTCAGATCTATGCGGCAGCTGTGTGACGTTAATCGGAGTGTGTACAGTATACTCTGACAGTCTTTGCATGTACGTGTATGCTTGCTGCCATGTTTTTTCTGATAATGTGGGGACCTGAAATGTCAGGGCTGATTTCTTCTCGTTTTCAACTTGCATTTGTAAAATGTTTAGCAAGGCTAGGTTTGCCTTTCTTTGAGTGCAAAACAAAATGTTTATCCAAAAAGAGTGTTTTCCCCCAAATGGAAGGTAACCCTAACTTTTGTGACACAGGACTACTTTGCAGTCTGCAGGCAGATCTTTTGATACGGCTGTGATCCCATACAAACAACCCCCACATGCAGCTTCATTATCCTTTCCAATTATATACTTGTTTTTTTCCCCTTCAGTTTTGTTTACATCTCGCATTAATCTTTAAAGTGATCAGAAATCTCCAGTAATCCTGTCCCTCCTCTTCCCTCAGTTGTCTCCATGTTCAACAGCAGCATTTCCAGAAATCATTAAATAAAAAGGTTCAAAACAGTTGACAAAAAAAATATGATGTTATAATAATGATAGCAGTGGTGGGCGTTATGACTAAAAGATCATATCTGGGGGGGAAAAGGCAGGATAGCAACCCACGCAGTTATTACAATTCTTTTATATCTTGGTTTTCTCCAAATTACTCAACTATACAACCAAACTAATTTCTTTATTTAAAAAAAGTATAGCCCTAACGGTTACAACACCCCACAACAAATTCCGTTCTCCAATTTGTATTATTAAATACTACTCAACATTCCAAACATTAACAAAGCAACAAACTAATAGTTACAGGCCTATAGCTAATGGAGCAGTATCTACCGGACCGAATAGCATCGCGGATTTCGGTGCCTCCTTTCTGATGAGTGGTTTGAGCTCTGTATCAGCACTGATCTCCCACAGCAGCCCGGCCTGGGTGGCGACCAGCGCAGAGCGGCAGCTAATGGCAAAGCTGGAACAGGTCCGCAACTGTCTGCACACTCTTTGATAGAGTTATGCCTCAGTAACTGCACTTTGCCACTGTCAGTGTCATTTTCCCACTTCCCATCAATTTCTATGGGAGGAGCTTTGCAATGCATTCTGGTTGCGTCGCGGGGACGCAGCGCGGTGTCCGGTTGCCCGCTCTTATTTGCTTACAGTTCAATCCAGGCTACTCTATGCAAATGAGGAGCAAGTTGCTCAGCTTGCCGCGTCCCGAAAGCTGCCGAAATGTTTTTAAAAGATAGATTCAGCAACTGCTTAGCTTATTTCTCGCATGAAATGTTTTCAGGAACACATTTTGATGAACTGTTTTCGTAAAATAAGAGATTGTATTTCAAACGAGCTGCCATGTTAGTCTTTTTTGAAATCCGCAAACAGACAGTCCCACATGATGTGTTTGTCCAATCAGGTGCAGCCATCATGGTGGTAGGAGGGTGTAGCCTTTTTCGCTTGTTGGTAGTCAGTGAAGAGTAACTAATAACAGTTACGCAGTGCTGGGTTGCAGGGCAAACCCTTCCATGAATACACACCTTTATGGACACGTACTGTAAGCCTTACTCCAGGAAAAAAGAAGTATATAGTTCAGAATTTCCTATTCTTACTGTAAGGACTTTTTTGATACCTGACAGATGGCCACCATACTGCTTTCTATTCCCTGGTGCACACGTATATCCAGTCATGCATGTCTAACTTGGCACTCCAATTTAGCATATTCTAGTTCCAGGCAGTTCTGCCATTACAATGCACACTGCAGTATGATCACTTGTAGGAGAGAAGTGGGTGGTATGGCATCCAGAGACTAAATGCTCCATTGTTGCATTGGTTCAATGAGGGAGCTTGTTCTCTAACCTACCCCACATTCAGTGTACACCTAAGCTCAAATGCATTAGGAGCTGATGGGGGTGGATAAACTTTTCATCCTGCCTTGAGATAGTTGTAGGATTACCCTTGATTTACCATGACAAACCTTTTCCAGCACACTGAGCTACATCGCTTTCTCTTTAGATGCGTCAACTGCTCAAACCTTAAATTTGTTTAAATACAGTAAATACTACATTAAGCACTCTGCAAATTAAATAGTATTTGTTACTAAACTATATCCACACTGGAGGTTCACTACAGGAGCATTCCTGTAGCGTTGCAGTGTAAATCTGTTTAACTGGTTGGCCCAGCCATGGTGGCTTTTGATACATTACAGGATATTTACCCTGAGGTGGTTTCACCAACTTACGCTGTGATTTGGTTACAAAAACGTTGGAAGTTTTTAGGAGATTTCAGCAAGAAGTGCATTTTTTCAATTTCATTTCAACATTTTTGTTTTCACATCTTCTGAATTCCCTAGGTCTTTTGTTTGTAGTTGAGTCTCATAGGGAAAAAAGAAGAAGAAGGGATTCAACGCATGCTCTGAACAAGTGTACAAGTAAAAGAAAAAACTGCAATGGTTTTGGACCGGAATCGGATTACCCATACATTTCTGTAGTAATCAAGTTAATGGAATGCCAGAGAAGGAAATAATATTTTTTGTTTATTCCTCTCTTTTTTTTCTTTCTTGTTTTCACTATCACAAAAGGATGAGCCCTTTTCCTTCTTGTTCATTGCTTGTACCCCGTTATCCAGTATAGCCTGTCTCAATTGTAACTTGCTAATTCTCATGTATAAAGATATGTTAAGGAAAAACATTTTCAGCCCGTTAGAAACCCAGAAGAAGCTGCCTGCTCAGTAACTTTCCTCCTCATTCCCCCTCCTTGTCAATGACCTAGTTTGGAATTTATAGCTTCGCACTCTAAAACGAAAACCAGGAGGAATTTTCCTTTCCATATGCTGCTCTTTATACCTCATTCTCAATAACCTATTCATCTCAAGTTATGTAAACAGATGCCAGCAAGGCCTTTGGCTTTTTTGCTGGCCATTATTTTCAGAAGCGGGTTGCGTGTCTGCGACAACCTGTTTCATGAATAGACGTTATATTATCTGACATTTGGCACGGCTGGCTCGCTAATCTGCAATCCTTATAGTCTCTGAAATGTTCTTGTGATCCAGATTGTCCAACAGACAGCATCCACACATCCTCTTTGTGAGCCACATTGAACATGACAGTCAGTCGGATTAGAATTTTTGCCATGTACATGGTGGACAATGCCCCAAAAAACCTGGGGTAGTGTGCAGGGTACAGTTCTCTTTATCAATGCTGTTTGAATCTCAACCCCTGTACTGACGTTTCCAAGGCCCAGGGTTGCCTGAGGTGGTGGATGGGAGATCGTACTAATAAATGCCATTAAATGGCACACCCCTGCCAGCAGCACCCACTCAAAGCCAGGTTTGTTTGTATCTGACATCAGAGGTGGTGTGTATTTGTTATTCAAATTGCATTTTGTGTTTTTGAAACATGTGTGTTTCAAATTGCATGTGTGATTTGGGGAAAGCCTGTGGCAGCTTTCCAGATAATGTGGCGTGTTGTGGGTTGTCTGACAGCAGGTCTCATGTCTCAGTGTGACTGCATGAATGTAGAACTGAAAGATGCTAAAATGTTACTGGGTTATTTTTGCTGACACACCGGTATGCTTGTATCTCTTTTGTGAAATGTTCTGGTTTATAACTAAGACCAGATGTGAAAGCCATCCTGACTCAGTGGTTTGTCCCTATACGAACAGAAGGCATAGTTTGTTCTGTATTCAAACCATTAAAAAGATTGAACCTATGATAAAACCTGAAGTGTTTCTTATACAACTCTGTAGTTAGTCACTCTTCTTCTTGGGAATTCCCTCTGAATACTTGGAAACGTCACCAGATCGCCTGCTGCGTCTCAGCTTTTCTGTGCTTTGTTTGGCGGTGTGTTTTGACATCATCGCCGAGTTGTCCTACGTATCTTAATCTTAAAATGTTCCCATTTTCTTAGAACCAGAAAAGTAGGGATGGTAATGATTAACCATTTAACTGACAATAAGGATTTAAACCATAAATAAAAAGAATTTTGAGGGATTATAACATCTGTTCAACAGTTTTCAAACAATATCATTAAAATGAGAAAGTAATTCAAACAAAGGGTTTGAATTTTAAAAGAAAAATATGCAATAAAAACGTATTTCCTATCTGCTAGCAGCGTTTAAGCTTTTTTTTTTTTTTTTTTGTGGAGAGCTACGCAACACATGGCACTATGTTGATGAGGACTGGCGGGTCAAACGGGCCGTCCTACACACCGAGTATGCCAGGCAGACACACAGCTGACAACCTCGCAGGTTCACAACAATGCACGTAACATTGTGGCTTCACCAAAAATAGCCAGCCTCTGGGCGGCTGTTTCCTCTATTACACAGCCATTTTGATAATCTCCAGAGATGTGACACTGCTACCGAAGAAGTCGGAAGTATTCTTCAGTCAGCGTTGGTCCCAGGAAGCCTACAGGCCAAGGATGTTCATCTTACCCATGGCCGATTGGCCCTCATGCAGATTGCCCCCTATAAGCAAATGGCATAACTCTATGATTCAACAAACCCAAAAAGTGGAACTAGAGTATTTTTTTAACCTTCTGTGGTCTGGCAGCAAAAAGAGAATGGTCTTGTTATACAATAACTGACTAGCTCTGTGTGTTTTGGACACTTTGTTTTTGGTGTGTAACTGAAGTTCATGTGAAGGCTGTTTTAAAACGTATTCATTTCCTCTCTAACTTTCGGCTTCCTCTACTTCTTATGAACAGCTGTAAATTGGTAGACACATTGCATCAGAGCTGTTGTTATTATGTTACAACAGCTTTGCCTTTGGGGCAGGGTGTTTCTTACTTTATGTCCAATCCAGTACATCGTTTTTGTGGTACTGTATTGCAATACATCGCACCACCTCTCTTGTCTAAACACAAACATGTTATCTGTCATGCCACCAAAATGTGCACTGTCAGAATGCTTACAGTAAATGCTGTTATGAGTACATGTCATTGTTGTCCATCTTCCACTTCTTTTTTTGCCGTAAATGTCACTTCCTTTATCTTGTATGCCTCTATTTACTGTCATATACTGTGTTGTTAGAAGGGCTATTAATGTTTCAAACCAATAAGCAAGATTGTTTAATGACGAGATGAAGTACAGTGATTTTAAGGCGGCAACTAATGATTATTTTCACTATCAAATTTCAATTAATTGGTTGGTCTTTTAAACATCAGAAATTAATGAATGTAGCCCGTTGCTGTTTCCCAGAGCCCAAAGATCGACCGCCCCAATCCCAAAGAAAAAAAGCAGCATATCCACATACAGTGTTTGTGACGCAGGAACCAGAGAATGTTAGGCTTTTTTAACTTTATTTATGTATTTATTTAACTTTTTTTGCTAAAGGCCACATTGTGAATTGCTGCAAAGGGATCACATCAAATTTTGATTAAAAGTAACCGGGTATGTCATGGGGACTTCTTTTTCCTGCATTTGTTTGGACCGTGCTTGCAGCTATATTTTAGTTTTTTTTTTATGCCATAAGTTCAAGCCAGACAATGGCAGGGCTGCTTGCCAGTACTCTTGTTTTCTTGCCCTGTAGTACGTTAGGCACGTATACATGCACCATGTAGCCCTTTGTAGTCCTAAAATTTATTATGTTTCCCTGTGGAACTCCTAGATTTCCTGAATCTCCCTTCCTGAGCAAAATAGATCTTGTTTTCCATACCCATGCCCTTATTCCCATAGTCTGTTGTCCAAAGGGAAACTTGTTTTCTGTATATGCAGGAAGGAATTAAATGACCATGTATTGTTTTTATATTTTCTCTCATGCGCCCCTGGAAAGCACATAAAATCTCCAGCCAAATTCCAGGGACCATTACTCATGGCTTGGCCAATAGAGTGTTCAAACCATGGATGTATTAAGAGAACATGTCCTATCCCCATGGAGACTGGAGGGCGGCCTTTCTTTCACATGCCCGGTTGTTTTAGCTAGCTTTGAGACTTGGATAGGTTTTGCTCGGTTAGATATATATATATATATATATATATAT
>NC_048408.1:6667938-6689319 GCF_013103735.1 Etheostoma cragini
GGCAGGTGAATGTTTGTCATTAAACTGCTGCTTTAACTGCTTACTGAGAAGTCACGTAAAACTCCGGGTTGGATATTAGATGAAGTGAATAGAGCATCGCCATTGTCAAGTATACAGCTCATTGTTAAGCTATAGACTTTTGTTTATTTCCAGCACACACCTGGCAATGTTATGTAATGTTGGATCCATGATCTATTGTTGTTTTTTTTATAGATTAATCGGCAGGTATCCAATTTCACATGTCATCAGCACCATATTAGGGATATCAGGGAAAAAGGACTCTTCCGCACTGCCCAACATAAAGATGTAGGTCAATTTAGACTTGAGTAATTATGGGGAGTGAATAGTCAAGCTGCTCCTGTGCAGTGTACGAAAATTAAAACAAAAAAATGTTTTGTATTATGAGTGCATTTATATGTAACAGCGCTGTGTGTGTTAGAGACAGAAATGGGAAAGGAAAATAAGATGACTTGGTGGAAGGGATCTTTTTGAAGAATAACCTGATATCATGAGCTTCCTGTTTCCTGTTTTTAACACTAAAACAGAAATGTTATTTTCCCCACAAGGGTCGGCTAAAAGTTGGGCTGGTTAGTTTTCTCTGTTTTTTCATCAAACAATCACGGCTCTGCTGGAGATGCTTTGTTCCTCTTAGTGGTTTACCGTCTCATCTAAAGCAACCCCTGTGTTTTTGTACAGTACGTCAGCCTATTGTTAGAGTGAAAAGTAGTGACCTGTTTGACTGCACCTGGCATTTGTGGCTGAGGTTGTTGTTGACGCATGGTTGTTTTTTTAATAGATGAAACTGATGTTTACGGTCGGTGCGGGTTTGCTGACGGCGGTACAAAGCCTGCGCCCGGTGTTCCAGAGCATCAGGGCTGAAAAACTGAGCTCAGCATTCCCTAGGTCAGTGGACAGTGGGCAGCTGAGTGGCTCAGCAACCATGGCAGTGGTACGCCAGGAGCTGCTGAACCCCACTGACCGCCTACTCACAAACAAAACAGCCGCTGTTGCTGATCGACATACTAAACAGTCTAAGCCTACCCTTGTGTTTGTTTCATTGGGTGGAAATGCTCTGAACAAGGCAGTTTTGTTCAAACTGGTTGCAACGATTAAAGATTTATATTGACGGTAGGGCTGCACGATGTGAGATAAATATGCAACAAGCATTAAAGTTGTTTTATATTGCGGTGACCTTATTACTTGCGATAAATAAACAGTGCACTCAGTTCCAACATTATTTTATTAAACATTACGTTATATATAAAAGGCAGCATTAAAAAGAGAATAACGGTTACATTTCAAGTGCAGTTTTCTACTTATATCTTTTTTTCAGTCAACACAAACAATCTCTGAGTGTCTTTCACAATGTGATTATGGCGCCGTTTGATATCGCGGCAACTATAAAAAAACAAAACAAGATATTGTACAGCCCTAATTGACAGCAATGTGCAAATAGACCAATCAATACAATTGTCTCTGGTTAAAATATTTAACTTCAGCTTTATGTTCAGCGGCCACATTTATGTCACAGGGACTTCTGTTTTTACAGAAGCTCAAAGACATGTGGGTTCTGTGCGCCATAGAACACAGCTCCTTTATCAGCAAGACTCAGCTGACACTGACTCAGCCAACCCAAAAAGCACTCGCTCTTTGAGTTCGCACAGTCTGTCCCAGCATTCATCTCTTCAGGCTTCAGGCATACTGTATGTTTTCTGGTCTATGTCCCCTTTAATAAAGTTGTGGATTTGCACTGCCCCATTCCCTACAACTTGGTAGTTTTCCCTTATGTGGCCTTGACTTTCTTTTTAGTTTTTAGTTTTTTGCTTTTAAAACTCCATTCTTTGCCCATTTGCTCATTCACCCATAAATAAATAGATTCATTCCTATCCTGGAGACTTAGGTTTCCGGATGGAGTTTCACAAGCTGTTGAAAATGAGGAAATATCACGTTGGTTTAATGCTGCAAGGATACCTGACATAAGAGTCTTAGACCGGCTCAGTGTTAGGACTAACTTTGTCCATCTCTCCAGCCCATTTTATTAATTACATTGCATGTTTGATGTTGACTTACCAGTCTAATCTAGACTTTTAATGTTTGCAACCTTGCCAATCAGATCCGGGATTGGAGAATGACAAAACATAAAGTTAGGGAAGAAATGGGTGCAGCTGCTGCACAATGTGCCGAAGGCCTGTTCCGTAACTGCTAGCTCTTTGCCTGTGTTTTGCATTTATGAGAACACATAATTTGGGCACACAAAGTTGAGCCCTTTTTTTTTGTTGTAAAGAAATGAAAAAGTACTTTAGTTTTAGTCAGAGCCATTATCTGTTATGGCCTAACTTGAGTGAGAAGTTTGGAATGCTACAAAGTTGAAGGAGCTTTTGTTGGGCCTCTCACTTGTTTTCGGCATACAGCTATTCCCTGCCCACCTATTCAGATTCTTCACTCCCTCTTGGCTCAGTGCTTGCATTCTTACAGAATACATAAACTTTCTTTCAAATTGATTTTATAGTAGCTGGCATTACAAGACGTAGTTGCATGATCGTTTTAAGATTAATTTACCAAGAGACTTATAAACAACATCAGCATACCCTTATACCAGATACCAGATCTTTACCAATGTCGTTTCAGAGCCCTACACAATATCATGCTAAAACTCCTTCAGTTTGAAAGCATGTGTAATAATACCAACATGGGACATGAGCATTCAAATTATGTTTGTCACCAGCCAATGGGTCTGGTTTTCAGCCAGGCATTTTCTGCTTAATCTAAAACCCATTTAACTACCTCCATTTTATACACTAACAACTATAAAAGAAATTCTAAAAAAGGTGTTGTCTCAAACACAGCTGTCAGATATTTATCGTCTGCCCTCTGCACAGCATGTACAAAGACAGACAGAAAGAGAGATGACACTGGAGTAATTGAAACCTCTTTTCTTTTCAACCTACTTTATTCACAAAAGTGAAACTGGAAACCTGTGAGATATCTCACTAGATTGGAAACCTCTGTTAGCTGACATTTCTGTTCCCCCTTCTTCTTTTTCAGGCCTATGAGCGCCGGTTCCCCACCTGTCACCTTATCCCCATGTTTGTGGCGAGTGACGTGGTAGAAGAGGAGACCAATGAGGACGGCTCCACCACTAGGGTCGAGCGCCGCTGTGCCCTGGATGTGGACGCCCCGCGCCTGCTTAAAAGGGTATGTTGCACATCAGGTCGTCTAAACTACAGTGCATTGTGGTTTTAGTGATTTTCTTCATTTTTTTTTTTACCAACTCCTTATCACTGCTTAAGAATATATATAATATATAATATAATAAATAATAGTTTTTCCTTGTCATTCATCCATTTGAAAAGTTTTTTTTCTATATAAACAACATCATTCATTTGGAATATGTTCGTATTTACAGTAACTCTACATACAGCTGTTTATTAGGCTGTAACCTTATTTTGGTGTCTCGTGTTGGTTTAGTTTCTTGTAACATGAGTTTTGTGTGTTGTTTGCAGATTGCGGGTGTGGACTATGTGTACTTTATCCAGAAAAACACGCTGAACCGAAAGGAGAGGACACTTCAAATCGAGTCACATAATGAGACCTTCTCCAACAGAGTCATGATCCATGAGACCTGCTGCTATTCGGTCAGTAGCATACACACCCCACTGCCGTTCAGTGTGGGACTGTTGTCCAAAAGCAGCTTATAACACAAGTGTGTATGTTTGTAGTACAGATGGCCCTGGTGAGAGCAGTTTTTATAACCTGCCCAACTAGTTCAGTTCTACAAAGCCACACATCTATATTCACACACACACACACACACACACACACACACACTGTAGTGTGTGAAGCTGTTGTTCAGCTGCTAAATGGCAAGCTGCCGCCAGCACACCCATTTTAATGTCTGTGTCTCCTCTATTCTCTTCCCTGGTACCCTGCACAGAAAGCCATGTTTAGACTTGCACCAAGCACATTGCTAGCTATCTCATCCTGTCTCTTGCACTGTGAATTATTCAGTCCGTTCACATTCTGGCTGAACACTAGTACTGATCTGAAACCAGCATGTCTTTCCTTTTCTCCCGGCCCCACTTATGTGTGCTGTGAGCTTAACTCTGTCTTCAGATCAGCCCATTCCTGAGTGGATGTGCTCTGAGTTAATGAGGTCAAGCACATCGTATCAGCCTCCAACCAACTGTAGTGCTAATTTTAGGTCCAGGGCCACACGGAGGTTCTTATGGTGTATGCTTTAGCACACTTTGCTAGCAGTAACCAGAATGAACAGCTCAATTAGACTAAGCTAATGGACCTGGCTAAAGCTAAAATATTTTGGTAGCCAAGGGTAATGAAGCCACCAGTATAGTGCTGTTAGAAAGCATTACATTTCTGACGTCTTTCCAGATGAAATGATATTGTTGCGTGAGTGTGCGAACAAATCATTTTTACAATCACACAGTCCATCACTGTCAGTGTAACACCTCATAATGGATCACTAGCAGGCTGAGATGTCAAAACACAGGAGAGTTCAGTAAAGAAAGGATCACATTTTGATCCATTCTATTTTAGCCAATACAGTCCATAAAAAGAAGCCCAGATTGCCACAGATAGATCCCTAAAGAATACTCATAAAGTTCCCCAATGTCTTTTTTTTCTTCTTCTAAAACATCACCCGCAAAGAGCTGCCATAGCAGTGCTAGAATAATTGTGCATTGTATTACTTTATATTACTGATACTGAAAAGCTAATCCAGCTAAATTAATTTTCTTTAGTTTTGTCTAAAAGAGACTGTGTTCTTTTTAATATAACCTATTCATTATATAGCTTCTCAAAACGTTCCCACCACACACCAGAAACATGTCCTGTATGTTTGCTCGCTGTCCTTTTTAAGCTCCAAGCGGTTCCTGTGTAAAGGGCTGGCTGATTTTATATGGACAGACTGACACACACACTCACAGTGCACACAGTGTGAAAATTGCTCTTTGTGTGCGTCATCGTGGAGAGAAGCGGGGTGTGTGGAAACCATAGTAACCTGGTGGTCTTGTTTCTGCATATGAATCCAAAGTATAATATTTTGTGTGTGTTGGTACAGGTTCACCCCGAGAATGAGGACTGGACGTGTTTTGAGCAGACCGCCAGCCTGGACATCAAGTCCTTCTTCGGCTTTGAGAGCACTGTGGAAAAGATCGCTATGAAGCAGTATGCCAGCAGTATCAAAAAGGTGTGTGTGTGTGTTTGTTTTTGTGTTTGTGTTTGTGTGTGTGTGTGTGTGTGTGTGTGTGTGTGTGTGTGTGAGTGAATGTTACACCTAATCAATACACGTACAGGTTTCTTGTGTACTTTCTGTGTATGTACAGAAACTCTCGACAGACAGACAGTTTCAGATTACTGCATAGTGATGTAGTATGGATGGAGTGGAATGGAGTATGGTAGTATGGATGATGCAGAACTGACATCAATCTGTTCTATGAAGTTCGTTGTTTAGTCTTTTCTGCAGCATGAGTCAGTCAGTCCGTCTCATGTTATAAGTACATAAATAAGCTTGTATAATCTCTTTGAGTTAACAGGGGTCTTCTGTCGTGTAGCCAGTGACTCACCTGCCTTCATTTAGGATAGATGTGGGCAATGTTGAGGGCATTCCCTATATTTTCGCTCTGTTTCCATTACCTAACACTTCAGTTCAAAATACTGAGTGCATATGCAGAGCATTAGCCTTTGGTTGAATAATGTTGCAATGTAAAATAATATTGGTCTGCATTCCAAATACCTCACTTAAATCAGATTTCCCTGAATTCCCAGCCTCTTGTGCTATTTTTGCCTTAATTCTCACACTGCATGTCTTCACGTGTCTTCCTCACAGGGAAAGGAAATCATAGAGTTCTACCTAAAGGAGCTTGAAGACGATGGGATCACCCATATCCCGCGCTGGACTCCCTCCTCCCTTCCCCTGCCTCTACCCAGACCAACCAGCCTCTTCACCAGCCCACCTGTCCTGCCAAAACTCGCAATCACGCCCGCTGATTCCAATACGCTGCCCAGCGATGCCACGGACAGCAGCTCTCAGGACGCCAAGCAGGACAGCAGCGCACTTCAGCCAGACAGCCTATCGGAGATCCTGGCTGGTACACCTGAAGGTCTGTTCCTACTGATGTTTGAAAAAAAATAAGAGCCAGCCATCTTTGCGTTTCTAATGTATAGCAACAAGGGAAATTGTTTTACTAACTAGGACAGTAGCACTGTTCAAATGGCCGCATAATACAGAGAAGAAATGCAATGAAAGCAAGGCCTTATTGATTAGTTACAGAGGGTAAGCACATTTCAAAAGCAAAAATAAGCAATGATTCTACAGAAGGTGGTCAAACCTCAATAGGTGTTGATTTGACACAGATATGACAGCATATCATGGGGCATTGGTTTAATTAAAGGTGTGTACCAAATATATATATACGTATATGTGTTTGTTAATAACATATAAATGTTATTAATTGTTTGACTGAATGTCGTTGATGGGATGAGTTCTGTTTTTGTGTTTCAGATAAGTTGGATGCAGACTATATCAAACGTTACCTAGGCGACCTGACCCCCCTGCAGGAGAGCTGTCTGATCAGACTTCGCAAATGGCTACAGGAGACGCACAAGGGAAAAGTAATTGATATTCACATTTTGTAGCAAAGTAATTGAAAGGAATAGCAACTTTTAGGTGTAATGCTAAGAAGACTAACTCCACCCCTCCACACTTAATCACTGTCAGGGACATCAGATGAGGTTGAGGTAGATTTTTTTTTTTCATTTTTAAATGCTACGTGATATGGCTAACTGACCAGAGGTTTATTTTTGGGATACCAGTGGTTCATTTTAAGTAGCCAATTGACAGTGACATTGGCAGTTTTGTGAAAGCTACAAAAGGTGTTGTTCCTTTGTTATCTTTTCCATAATTTGTTCCAAAAGTGAGTACAGCTAAACGCTCTCTCCTTACCATCCAGATCCCAAAGGACGAGCACATACTGCGTTTCTTGCGTGCCAGGGACTTCAACATGGACAAGGCGCGGGAGATCCTTTGCCAGTCCCTGACCTGGAGGAAGCAGCACCAGGTAGACTACCTGCTGGAGACCTGGAGCTCACCACAGGTCCTCCAGGATTACTACACCGGGGGCTGGCACCACCATGACAGAGGTAAGACATATAAATTATACGTACATTTATGATTCATGTAGGCCGTATCGAAGCTGGCTATACATGAGCTGTTAACAAGAAGAAGCTCTCAGATCTCCAGTTTCTTAAATACTCAAGTTACACACACCACATGCATTAAAGCCACTCTAAGCAACCCACCGCCTTCAGCCATTCAAGAGAATTAAACATGAGGCCAATTTGTTGGCATTTCCACCCACTAGCTTACACCCACTCTTACACCACTCTTACACCCACACACTTCATGTTGATGCATGCTGTGGATTTCTTGTTAAGAACCGAGTGTGACTGTTGACAATATAAATCAAATTTAAATTACATGTTCCCACATCAGTGAACAGTTCATCTTCCCATTTCAGTCTTTCCACACGTCTTTAGGATGACCAGAGACCCAACATGAAAGCATTTCTCAGTGAACATAGTCAGTCATTGTCTTACACAAATGAAGAACAGCCTGGCAAACTATGCAGATGTATCTATTTCACATGCAGCCTTGTAGAATGTGAATGTTTTATGGTAGATTATGTAAATGTTTGTTTTACTCCTCTAGATGGTCGTCCTTTGTACGTCCTGAGGTTGGGCCAGATGGACACCAAAGGACTGGTCCGAGCTCTCGGAGAAGAGTCATTGCTCAGACATGTATGTAGAACAACTTGAAATGCGTTTCAGCCTGACTACTGTATCAGCCTGTAGTAATGTAGGTCGTAAGGTTTGGGTCAGGCAGTTGTTGGATCGGATTACAGATTAGGGAACGAATGTACGCTGGCTTGGCAAGTGTAATAACACCAGGATGTGTACAGTACAGTACATGTATAAATAGTCAGCCTATTTTTGAAGCTCAGGTTACGAGTGTGGAAGCCAAACCCTCAATAGACCACTGAGTTCATGTTATGTCATTTCAGGTGCTGTCTATTAATGAAGAGGGTCTGAGACGCTGTGAGGAGAATACCAAGGTGTTTGGTCGACCTATCAGGTAAACCTTTAGTACAGATCAATGTAGGCAGCCAATTTGTCATTTAGAAAGCAAACACGCCAACAGTCTCTAGTGCCAGCTTCTCAAACTTGTAGATTTGCTGTTTTTTTCCGTTTACTATTATTGTGAACTCCATTATCTTAGATGTTATGACTGTAAAGCCCCTTTCACACATGCATAGGGTTGGGTATCATTAAAAAATCACCGCTACCAATACCGGGACTTTGATACCGGTTCTTGAAAAATACTTTTTTCCAGTACCAATTTTCCAATATCCATTTTAACAAAACAAAATTACACATTATTGCACAAAAGTTTATTTTTTATTTTTTAGCTCCTACTGCATGAACCCCATTTCTCTGAGCGTAACGTAGTGTTTTCCTGCATGTCTTTAGACAGCCAATCACATGCATTTTTAGATCTTGGTAGAAGCATGCTGCATGCTTATTGGCTCACTGACACTGATGTGATTAGCCCCATAGGTATTGAAATTTGGTAATGAATGACAAGGCATTTTTTGATACTCATCAATACTTAGGAGGCAATTTAGTCAGATTGGGTACCCAGCCCTATACATGTAGTCTTTCCCATATGTGACTGGGAGCAGAGTTAGATATTTAAGGAAATCTGTACTGTCAATTTCCACCTCAAGACCTAGTAACAATCCTGGAAAAATGCCAGCATGGCGGTGTTTTGAATGCAAGCAGGAACATTTTGGCAATAGACACTTTTGGATTGTCCCTTTCCCTATCTATTCTGTTATCGCCTTGGCAAGTGTGAAAAGTTGCAAGGCGGTAAAGATCCTGAATGTGGTTGCATGTTTGAATAGTGAAAATCACTAGCGGTGCCTGAAAGGTTACTCAAGTAATCTACTGGGAATCATGTGCAAACAATTATGTGGACAAAACAAACACTTTGGAGACACCGTGGGCCCTGAGAATTAGTGATGGTTATTTTTCACTATTTTCTCACAATTTATAAATGTTTTTGCCACAAGCTCGCACAAAATATGCACTGAAGTGTTGGATGGCAGACTCTGGAATTGTGCTAAAAAGTGCTAGAACAAAGAATACGAAAGTGGAATAAATAATTTGGAGTACAAATATACATCACAAAATGTATACTATAACGCAGATGTACTGTGTGCTAGACAAGCCCGAGAATATACAGAGATCTGTACATCCTGATGTGCAGACAAGTAATCAACAACAATGAATCAAACAAGTGTCTTTTATAATAATAATAAACAATGAAAAAAATAACTACAAAAATAAGTGGCACAGGTAAATAGAAACAGTTTCAATTTAATAGAAAAGATAAACATTTTGACTACCAAACAGTGTTCAAATTTGCAGGATTCAGTGACTAAGTCCAGAGGAGAATTATCTCCCCCGAAATGGAAGGAATGCACGAGGCTCTTTGAGTGCTCTAATTCAGATGGCGATGGAGACATTTAGAGGCAGGGAACAGAGATGGTATCTGTCACTTGGCAGCCCTCTCAAACAGGAGGAGGTGGTGGCTGGGCTAAGAGCCTTGCAGGAAGGCATGTGAACTATGTATGGCTGTCACGCCATAGCCTTTAGCCAGTATAGATGGAGTTTTCCAGTTTTGTGTTTGTGGCGTGGCTTTATCTCTCTCTCTCTCTCTCTCTCTCTCTCTCTCTCATTCAAACCCTCTTCTGTAGCTGTTGGACATGTCTGGTGGATCTGGAGGGGCTGAACATGCGTCACCTGTGGCGACCAGGAGTCAAGGCGCTGCTGAGGATCATCGAGGTCGTGGAGGCCAACTACCCAGAGACTCTGGGACGGCTGCTCATATTGAGAGCTCCCAGGGTTTTCCCTGTCCTCTGGACATTGGTAAGAACCAATAATCTGGAATGGTCTTCTCACAGTATCAGTTTATATGGATATGAAAAGGTGTTTCTAGCGGGTTGTCAACCCTCAATTTCAGGAGGACATCTGAAATTTAAATATACAAACAGCTCAATTCCGGGTCGGTTTTAAATCCTTTACAATCCTCTAATTGTCTCCATCTGTTTAAAGTACGACCGAGGTTGACTTGGGTTTCCCCGTTGTCTGTCACTCACCCTTTTAGCTGTTAGTTGTTCTTCTTTTAAAGGTTCAGTAAGTGATTCTGCACAAACATTGTTGATATTTGAATTCAGCTGCCAAACTAAGCTCCGCCCCCCATATTCATGATCAGATAACTACTGACCGGCACATTCACATGCTGCTAACCCCCCTCCCGCCCCTACCACCAACTGACGCCAGCTGTTGCTGATTAGCTGACAGTGGTTTGTGGCTTGTGCACTCTTTTCTGTTTGTTTTCCATTTACAGAGCCAGGGCTATCCAACAACTGTATTGGATTAACATCACTTACTATACCTTTTAATTTCCTTCTTTTCTGGGATGGCCCCTCAGCCATAACTACAACAGATAACTTCTAAAATTACATTAAAATACAATTACTCACTGTTAGTATCGATTGCTGTTACAGGTCATTTATGATCATCAGATGGAACATTAAATGGTTTCAGAAACATTTTATGTTCCTCGTAGATACTTTTCAACTCATACATTTTTGCCACGGAATAACAAGGACGCAACATTTTGGTTTGCTCATTAAACATATCTACGTCTGCTTCTGCCCTTAGGTGAGTCCATTCATTGATGAGAACACCCGCAAGAAGTTCCTCATTTACGCCGGCAATGATTACCAGGGTCCGGGTGGGCTGGTGGACTACATAGACAAGGAGATCATCCCTGACTTCCTGGCTGGAGAATGTATGGTGGGTGTCAGTTAAAGATTTAAAGTCGTAGCTTATCTTTTGAGAATATTAGTTCTGAATATGAACTTTTCAGAGACATGACCGCACCCAGACTGAGATCCTCTCGTTGACCCAATTCTGTGTTGTGTATTTATCTCTGCGCATGCTCTACAGTGCGAGGTACCAGAGGGCGGCCTTGTTCCCAAGTCAATGTACCGCACAGCTGAGGAGCTTGAGAACGAAGATGTCCGCCTGTGGACCGAGACAATCTACCAAAGCGCCAGCGTCTTCAAGGGAGCGCCACACGAGGTGAGGCTCAACATAAAGCACCAAAGTGAGAAGAAAAGATGGAAGGCTTGTAGTAATGTCTGAAATGGGTATGTGGGGCACTGGGAACATAGAAATAGAGAGGTCTGCCATCTAGTGGTTGTATGTGGTGGAGGCCTTCTTTGTTTTTAACTCGGATGTGGAACAAATGTGGCATGGCTTTAATACATAATCTGTCTGACATAAAGTTAATTATGCTCTATCACTTTTTATTTTGCCACATTTTTAAATTTTTTTCACAGCCACAGTGCATTATTCCTACCACCAGGAGTCTCACCTTGCTAAAACTTTATTTCGGTTTAGTTCTTGTGTTTCTCTCCTAAAAACATCTCACTTAATATCCATTTCTGGCCAACCTTGCCCTCCCCCCCAACCAGCTTCTGATCGAGATCATCGATGCCTCCTCAGTCATCACCTGGGACTTTGACATGTGCAAAGGAGATGTTGTTTTCAACATCTACCACTCCAAGCGGGCCCCTCAGCCTACGCGTAAAGACCCCCTGGGACCCCACGGCATCACCTCCCCAGTAGGCAACAACGTCCAGCTCATTGACAAGTCATGGACGCTGGGGCAAGATTACAGCATGGTGGAGTCCCCGCTTATCTGCAAGGAGGGCGAGAGCGTGCAGGTGAGGTTCCAGGATTGTAAAGGGATGCATAATAGTTTGACCTTTGATTTGTAAATTTGTTTTAATGAGTTGTTTTTGGCATGTCTGTTCTCATAATCTGTCCTCTCCTCAGGGCTCCCATATCACACGGTGGCCAGGTTTCTACATCCTCCAGTGGAAGTTCCACAGCATGCCGGCCTGCGCGGCCACCAACCTGCCCCGAGTAGACGACGTGCTGGCCACCCTGCAGGTCTCCTCACATAAGTGCAAAGTCATGTTCTACACTGAGGTGTTGGGTTCTGAAGACTTCAGGTTAGTAACTGTGTATGTGTTTGTGTGTGTGTGTGTGTGTGTGTGTGTGTCAGAGACATACATTTATGTTCATGCTATATACATGAAGTGTACGTACGTGTCCATATTTTTGCTGTTTTACCATGATGTTGTGATAGTTTTAATTTTACATTATTCCTTTATGGTTGCTCATTTTTTGCTCCTTCCTTCTTTCAGTTTCCCCCTCTATACCAATCTGCAATAGTGCCACGAATGACATTTAATATTTTGAATGAATAAAATCTGCAATGTTGCTAAAAATGAAATTAACTGACTTAAGAACATCATGATGTTTAGGCCCAGAGTTTTGAAATGCTTCCCTCTCTCAGAGACTCCTTTTAATTTATCTTTTTCTGTCCAATTCGTTCCTGTTCTATCGCTCCCAACCCTCTCCTCCTCCTCCTCCTGCTCTGTCTTCTTCCTGTGAAGACTGGCTTGCTGTGATGTGCAGAGTTTGTAAGTGGCTCAGTGTTTGCCCCCTTTTTTTTCCTTTAGCACTAGCTCATTGTCATTGCTGCTAATTTAAATAAACAGCCCCAGCCATGGCAGTCACACTTCTGATGCAGCAAAGAGATGCTTGTTTGCATCTGTTCTTTTGCTCATGGATTTTGCTAGCATTTGCTAACAGGATGTTGTTGCTTTGGTCACCCTGTAGAAAGAATCACTGAGACTTCAGTCTTCTTGCTGGCTTCAGTCACCTTACCTCCCCACCAAGTTCAGCAGACTAGTGCTCAACTGCTGTATGTCCATGTGTGCACAAACGCAACATACAACCAACACATGCACTTGTATACTAACTTAAAAGACATTCCCTGGCATTTTTACTTTTCACTCATCTTCATCAACTTGCTGAATCTCACTTTGCTTTCCGTGCACCTGCTGTTTCATTTTTACTTTGGCTTCTGAAGCACACTTGAGAACCCCATCTAACTCATTCTAGTCGCATTTAACTGGATGTTTTGCTAATGGTTGACACATCATGTTGAGATTGAAATTTCTAAATCTCCTACCCCAACTTGAACCAAGAATGTGAAATTTAGGTAACGCTTTATTTTGCCATGCCTGTAACGTATCACAATTATTATAATTTTTTTGTTGTTGCTTGTGACCCTTTTAAAATGAAGCAATGGCATCCAGTGATCCCTCGTCACTGGATATTGCGTTAGTGACACTTATGATCAGTTTCATACAGTATTTTTCTTCTTTTTTGAGAGTTAAAAGTATTTATTTTTTTTACTAATAATAAAAAAGCAAGAATGTGAGAAAAGTCAAAAATTAGACTTATGTTTCAGCAATGTATTTTCTGTCTTATTCCTTTAATCATATGTTTACCCTTTAAGGGGTCCCGGCACCCAGGTCAGAGCAACGGCAATAGGATGGCTAATGACAACAAAACATTACAAATATGACTACTGAAACTGTTAGTTGATTGACAAATAATTAATTGCCATAATCAATCAATCATTTAAAATAACTTAAACAAAAATGCCAAACATTTGGTGGTTCCAGCTTCTCAAATGGGATGGCTTGCTGATTTGTATTTCTGTTCTGTACCATATTTATCTAATTACAGACACTAACTGATTAATGTTAGTTAGGGACAGCTAATGTGACCTGCCCTCTTTACATTTCATTTTGTTAATTTAACTGGCGAAAGAGATCCTCGGTGCCGGCTAAAAATGAGTTCTTACCTACATGTTTGAACATCGAGTTTTCATAAAAAGACTTTCAGAACTGCCCAATTTCTAACATTCATACACTCAAATACTGTATGGGAAATGCTAACTTATAGCCCTGAAGTTTTGCTTTGGAGATGTGACAATCATTTTACTTTCTCTAAATGTAATAAGGAAGGATTGTTTATTTATGTAGCACCTTCCACAGACTCCAAATCACAAAGTGCTTAAAATTAAAAACATTAAAAAAAACAAAAAAACAATACAGGCAATAAAAAAGACTAAACATATAGCTTTAATGCTAATAGTAAATAGTGTGGTCAGAGTTGTAACTTCTGATACCGCCCTCTCATGAGACTTAAAGCCCTTAAAGCAAAATTAGGAAAATGTAATGTCAAATATTTAAACTTATTATTATAACGAGTATAATGAAAAAAAATTGTAATGCATTTTCATGTGTTGTCATCCATCATGTAGGTATGTATGATACATAATAGACATTGGCCTTATAGAAAGTATTGCCAAAATGTGTTGTCAAGTAGTCTGTATGTTAACTCACATCAAGACTCCCTTTTTGAATTTTTAATGTAAAACAAAAGAAGTACAAAATGCTTCATGCTTTGCCAGAGGCAGGAAACCAGAACACCAAAGGCTTTTGTTAGAGCTGCGTCTACTCTTAACAAAACCCCCTGAGTTTCACCCAAAGCAAATAAACTACTGGAACATGCAAAGAATTTGGCATTTGAGATCCTTTCACACACTTCAACCTTTCTACCTGACACACTGTTGGTTTTTGCAGTCCATAGCAGAGCCTGAGCGGGAATGAATCTCCCTCCTGTAGGTTTGATCTGGCTGCAGGGTTCTGCATCATGAGCACAGGTCGTGCACCCAGAAAGTGATTCAGTGGCAGGCTGCGGTTGCGTACATGTAAAGTGAGCCGAGTAGTGTTCAATTTGTGTCCGCTCATATGTTGTGTCTCCTACCTCAGGGGTTCGATGACCAGTCTGGAGTCGAGCCACAGTGGCTTCTCTCAGCTCAGCGCCGTCACCACTTCCTCCAGCCAATCACAGTCCAGCTCCATGATCTCCAGGTAGGACCTGGACGCTGAGGATTTCAATCCTCCACCCACTACCCTTTATCGTCAACTCCTAAGCCAACTCTCCTCCTCCTGCCCTTTCTCGCCGTCTTTGGACTCTGTTCCTCGTTCCACAGCCAGTCTTTGTGGAACTGAAGCATGCTTGCACAAACAGAAGACAAAGAATTAAAAAGAATTTGAGGCAAAGCCCTCCCCTCCCCCTAAGAAAACAGACTGTGTTACAATTTCAAAGGGCTGATTTTTTGCACAAAAGTAATATATATATATTTTTGTGCCTGGCATTTCTGCTGGGCAGCAGTTTGAATCAGAACTTTAGCAGAATGTTTGTTTGGAAAGGTCGGGAAATGAATTGCGGTGCCTTTGTGGCACCAGAAGCTGAAAGAAGCAATATTCTCATCCTTGGAGCTACGGGACTGGATGAAGACACTGGAGGCGCTGTTACATATATGCATTTACGTCTACTCCCACAACGCATACCTCATTCACGTGTGCTCTCTGGAAAATTGGATGTGCTGTCACACACACACACACACACACACACACACACACACACACACACACACACACAGGGTTGGGCATCAAGAACCGATTCCTACTTGGAATTGTTTTAAAAATTACAATTCCAGTGGAATTGTTTATTTAATGGAATCATTTGGAGGATTTGGTTTCAAATGTGATCATCGAATCAAAATTTAACATGCACATGTTTTGGTTTCCATAGCAGTAAGCGCTTGTTGTGTTGCAGCCATGTTGTAACTTTATTTTGCGTTGAAAAAGCCCTGTAAAACTGCAACCAACCGTTGAATCAAAAATAAAACCTTCTTCTTATTTGTGAAATAAGAAGAATGTGACCTGTTTCAACTCCACCCCTCAAAGCATCAGAATCGTTAAAATCCAAATGATGCCCAACCCTACTCTCTCACACACTCTGACACTCTGACACTCTCACGCTCACACACACACACACACACACACACACACACACACACACCCACACACACACACACACTTTTTCCTCCGGGTTTGATGACATGCAAAAATGTACAGTGTTTGCCATTACCAGAGGGATTTGTTCAATCTGGTGAAATGTTAATAGGTCAAGCGTGGGTGGGCGGGGTAGACTCTAAACTGGACCTGGGTCAAAGATCACTTGCATTTGTCTGAAATTGGTTTTTCAATTCAAGTCATGGAGTTAAGAAGTGGGTGGAGTTTACTGAATCACAACAATACAGATGGTGACCGCAAAGTTGCCAGTTGACGGGGAAACTATCTGAAAGTGTATTTTCCCGTGGCTGTGTGAGCCTTCGCCATTCATCTTATTGTGTTAAGTGGCAAACCCCACTCGTCTGTCTCATGAGGGCTTTATCACACCTTGAAAAACATTTGAATATTTGACCTGGGTCTAACTCTTAGCGAAGTAAAAATCCGCTAGAAGCAATAACACAAGTTTGACTTACTACTGTGTGAAATATTTCTATTTATCATAAAGATGTTTGTGGACTATCATGGGTGCTGATTGCAGATGAGCTTTTAGTTGTTAGTTGTGTGTACAGGAAGGCAGACGGTGGCAAACTGAGCCAGTAAACAACTAAGTTCTGTGGGGCCATCATTCACTTCCTCATCTCCATTACCATTCTGTCAGGAGAGGAACAAAAATAACTCGCCAGATTTTCTCCTGGACACTTTTTTTTTTCTTTTTTTTTCTTGGGATGACCTAAGTTAGTTTGCTTTCTGTCCAGCATCTGTCTGCACGATTGAGGAACTCAGGTCAAAATCAAGTCGTAATGGAGATGCCATGTGATTTGTGAATGTGCTGCTGATTGGCTAGCGCTCGCAAGCCAATGAATAGCCTGAATTTGTGATGTGACTGGGCAGAACCACCATCCTTCTCTGCTTATTTTTCAGAGTGATGTAGATTTCTGTGTGATTATCATTTGACGGTGCGCCAGTAGACAACATATATGATACTGTACATGTACTAGTGTTGGTTGGAGTTTGTTACTTTCTTTTTTGGAGATGAGTACTTAATGGGGTGAAGCAGTGTGGTGTGTTACTGCATGCCCACGTGATGATTGGGTTTACAGATTTATTATTCAAGAATTAAGATATAGCCATTTTAAGATTATGTGTCAATAAATACCATTTCAGCCTTTGTAAGCAGCACTTAGAGACGTACCTGCTTTTTACAAGGTCACCACTGTAATAAATGGGACGATTGTGAACATTTCAAAATGCAACACATCCATGCAACAGTTTTGAAGACAGCTTATCTGGTTGATTATCATTGACAACTTCACTTAGATCTGATTTCCTATACAGGGCAGAAATGAGCGACATTGTCAAGTGTCATGCTTGTGCTGTTGCCATTGTTACTGAGTTGAGCTAACCGCAAAAAGAAAAAATGCTTGAATAGGACAGCGGCTTTCTCCTTAAATGGGAATAAGACTCCTGGAAATAATGGCCCTGCCTGTTGTGTTTTTTGATACATGAAGCTGCTTGTTTTTGTTACTATTAATTAAAAGGTCAAGGGTTAACTTGTGGTAACTATATGTCATTAACTGCAATAACATGAAGTGATTTTCTGAGAAAAAGGACCTCAGATTGTGGGTTATTAAAAAGTGTGTATGAGGGTTCATAATTAGCACCATGTACCAGCAAAATGTCGGTAGAATATGCAAGTGGTTGGTAGATTTGCTTCACTCACCAGCCAACAAAAAGCAATGGTAATCTATTGAGTGACTGCTAAAAATGTGTGCATTCACTAGCCATTTGGCTGGTGGACGAAAAAGTTAATTTTGGACCCAATGATGGTGTAAAAGAATGAATGTTAGAAACGGTGGGGGATAAAAGATCATGCCAGCAAAATGTGTGTAAACAGTCCCTATGTCTCACACAGCATGTGTGTTTCCCTGCTCGGCCTCTTCTCACTTTCTAAAGCATGTCTAGAATCACATTACTAACTTTCCTTCACCTGGTTATTGCTTCAGGAGACTCGCTTTTCATTTCTTCAACGGTTCCACTGATGATGAAACAAGTAACATCAATTCCAGACCAAACTGCTCTTGTAGTTCCCCTTTGTCTCTTTTTCTCTCCATCAACTTGTAACTTGCACACTCCAGTTTTGCTGTTTTGCAAACACTTCATTGTTTATGTCTGAGAAAGCAGAGTGGACCTTGATTGAGGCCATAGGCATAAAGGATTGTACTCAGATGTATTTATTTTTGTTTAATTTCCATTTTAGTTAAGTGTTGCACAAACCAGAAACCTTCCATGGTCTGCTGTCTCCTGCCTCTCTGACTTTAGCTCTTATGGTGTGTATACACTTTTCATCAAGATCTTATTAATAAATGAGGGCTATAACTTGTCTTGACTTGTTCAAAACATTTATCTGTCTCCCTGCGTCCTTCTCTGACATCTTGCATATCTTCTCTTTACCTTGATGTGAGGAATTATGTACAAAAGTACATGTTGGGATTCATGAGACTATGGCACCTTTACATTTTTGGAAACAATAAACTTGAACTATGAGAGAAAACATACATGCAGTTGTGTCACATTCATTCCTTTTTCCATGAGTCTTAGCTAGTTTTGATAATGTGATGAATTAAGTTAAATAACTATTAATTCCATGACTTCATACTGTATGTTTTGACCAAGAGGTGAAAAAAGGAATAGCAGATGGCTAAGAACAGAGCCCTGGGGCACACCATATAATCACAGGAATATTACAGGATTTGCATTATTGATTTTTCTTTTCAGAATTCTACATTATATTATAGGCAGGAAAGGTGGGGAGAAAGAATCAAACCGAGAACATTGTGGTTATGTGGCATGCACCTTGACTTGCCATGATCAGGCTACCATGGCAACCCTAGCTGGAACTGTTTTCCCTGGTAAAATGATTTTACTGGAAGATGAGTTCACATGTGTCTCTGCATCCTCAACTGATTTTATCTTATTATCTATCTGTTCCTGTTTTACAAAGTTTGTCATCAGTGGACATGTCTGTCTCAGTCCATGCAGATGTCCAGTCTACCAGGGTTACTTTATTTTTCATTTGACAAGCCATAATCCTCTTAGGATCACTCTTCCTCCTTACGAAAAAAACATGTTGCCATTTCCGTTGGAAGCTATTTGCTGGAACTGAGTAATTCTCCATCCATTTGTGTGGACACAATGTCACTCTAATTGTTACTTTGTTCTGTGCATCACAAATGTCTCCATTACCAGATTTTTTGATCTTGCTAGCTGGACTTCTCTCCTTGAAATTGCTGTCATCGCTGGTCATGTTTGTATGAGACCAGAAACTCTATTTTCTCACCCTCTGTGCTCATTTTACATAATTTTGTTTTAACTGATGTGAAGCTGTGATAGGCTTGTCCCAGATCTAGTGATTGATAAAAAAACTATTTTAACAGTCCTGTCCTTGCTACATCAGTCCTTTTTTGCAGCTTAGCCCATTAAACAGACAATATAACTGTCATTTGTGGCATACTATTTATTATCAGATAAAATTCTGATAACTGATAAGATGTAATAACTGAATTTTTTCTTTCTTTTTTTTAAACAAAGGTGCGCATAGAGCTGCAGTGTTTTTTCCATTAGTGAAATTCTCCCGTCTGGCCACTAGATGGGAGGATGTTCCCGCTCAACATCACACTGGCAGCTTCAGAGTGACGTCAGTACGCGGAAGCAAAACAACGATTCGCCAGGTCCGTCTGTCAGACTGTAGAGTCTAAAGTCTCTACCTACACGTCTGTCTGTCAGAAACTCATGCACGTATTAAGAGAACTACATCCATAATAATAATAATAACGCGTCAGAAACAGAAACACCTGACTGCACTCTTCCAAATGAACCGAAGCAGCAGCTGCTAACGTTAGCATGTAAGATAATGTGTTAACAGCATAGACTGTTCTGGCAACTTCTGACGCTAGCACGCCGTGTCAGCTAACTAGCTAACTTACAAGGCTGCGTCAAACGTCTCCGACACGAAGTAAGTTATAATGTTTTTTTGCAAACTACAAATCATATTATGGTCAGTTTGCTAGTTAGTCAACAGCATAAAGCTACGTAACGTGCCCAGTACTTCAGAAACCCGGGTGAAAAACAAAATATGTCCTTTCTTCTTCTATTTAAATCCCGGCAGGTTGTACATGCAGGGAGGATAACGCTGCCACCTACCTTCTACATTCAATTTAGGTAAGACGGGAGAGCGCGAATAACTGAGATAATAACGAAGAGATAAATCTATAATTCCTTATGTTGTAGGCCTAAATATTACAGAGGAATAGAAATAACGTTTTAAATTCACATAATTTGTGATTTTTGACAAATAGTATTCATGCTCAACGTAGTCCTACAGTATAGTTAGTTCATTGCTGATTAATTTTCTGCTCTTTATCTGCTGTTTTTATTTCATGGGACATTGACAGGACAGGGACACTTTTTGCTGTTACACTTCTATGTATGGTGTTGGGAATGTTTTTTTGGTAAAAGATAACGTTGCATTTTGAAAGTGTTTTGTGGAGGCTTCTAGCCATTGGAGACAGTAGAAAGAAGGAAACAAGAGAGAGAAAGAGAGAGAGAGAGAGAGAAAGAAAGAAACCAATCCATTCCTTTTTTCCACTTGCCTTTCACTGAAAGTTTGTTTATGCCTCAAAATTACTTGAATTCATTCATGAGACTCTAAGAAAACTATGACAGAAAATCGTAAACATGCCCTTTACTTATGGTACAAAATCAAACTCAGACAATAAACACACAATAGCTTATACAAGATAATTTACACAATTACAATATAATTACTATAGTCCAAAGTGGCATAGTGTTTGTTTGGGTCATACTTTTTATGGCCTATAGCCAACAGTTTATAGCCCACGCACTTCTTATCAACTGTTAAAATACCTTTTTAAATAGGCAGTACAACCCATAAAGTACACTTTAGCTCTTGCCAGCGACAGGACACTGCAGGTCATGGTCAGCATCCCAAATCACATGTATTGTGACATCTATCGGCCTGGCCGATTACCGTGGCCGATATTTGGCAATTTGCAGATTATGTGTGTTGTTGTTTCATTTGACTGAGTTTTACTAAATAATTGCTTAAAGCACTTAAAGAAACTTTAGTGTTGGAGTTTGTACCATTCCAAATTGTTAATTTTGACTAAAAGATTTCCATTTCAGGAATTGTCTTTTTCAGTTTATCTAAAAGCAGATAACACTCCACATAGAACAAAATAGAGTATTTGTCCTTGTTGTGAGTTAACACTACACATTCTCCTCCTCACGGTCTTGGGCTGAGAGACATTCTGACGGGGTGCGCAGGATCTGGAGTTCAATGTCCTCATTCTCGGACACGTCACTGTGGAAAATGTCATTATCAGAGGCCTGGCTGCTGACGTTGACCTGAACATTTTCAAGATTA
>NC_048408.1:6689419-6715100 GCF_013103735.1 Etheostoma cragini
GTCCAGCCCAGGGCAACGCCTGTGAGACAATAACAAAGAAGTCTTTGAAATTCAGCACAAGGGTTTAAATAGCTGGGACTAATAGAGGTAAAACAAAACCCAAACCTTTTTCAATCAACAATAAAATATAGGTGGAAATTCATAAAGCACATCAAATTGTTAAGAAAATACTGTACAAATAGACCAATAACAACCTTTGTCCTAATTAGGCTAAAATATGTATCTCTGTGTTAACACATTTAGACTGACCATTTTTTTTTTAAACAGATACAGTTTTCAACATCTAATGGAGTGCATTGCTGTCTGACTGTCAGCTGGATTCTAAGCAGATATTTACTGCAGGTGCTAGTTTAACACTTTAGCAGTTGATTCCCCTGCTCTGAAAAGATTCAGGATGAAGCGTAACTGTCATGTCTGCATCATGTGTCCCATGTCTGTATACACACAATCAGTGATCATTTGTCATAGAAGTTAATGTTGCAATAATAAACAATTTATAGTGCGTTATTATTGTGGTCCCTCTAAAATAAAACTCAGATTTAAATTGTGCGCTAGATGAAGCTGTTTAACCTGCTGAGACCAGAGTAGAATGTATCTGTAGCCGATAACATTTGTGAGCCTCTCTGTATCTACAAGGAATTTCTTTTCTCAATACGTTGCAGGCACAATCTATGGCAATAGTTGCTATCACACTCATATATGATTATGTATCACTTACCGAGGATAACAGCCCCTTGATTTGAAAACAGAATCTAATTTCGCACAATGTAAGACCAGCATATATTGATGAAATCCCTCCAGCTTCGCGTGCCAGAAATGAATTCCCCCTCAGCAGTGTTGGTTTCCATTGTTATGCAACTGAGTTAGCTAAAAAATAGGCAATCTCACATCAGCTAGCTAATATTGAGGACTAAACAAATCCTAGTCTGTTTTGCTCTTTTGTTTGGATTCAAAACCGATTCTGAAGATGGAACTCTCAAAAACATGAAACTACGAATGAAAACAGGTCGCACTCCCTGATTCTTATAATGACCATGACACCTAACTACCTACTTACCTACCTAACTTCTTTTATTTTACTGTAGCAAACCGCTGCTGCTGTAATAAGGGAATTTTCCCACTGTGGGAGGAATAAAGTGTTATTTTATCTAATCTAATCTAAACTACCTACCTACCTAACTACCTACCTACCTACCTAACATCCAACTAATTACCTACCTACCTAACTACCTACTTACCTAACTACCTACCTACCTAACATCCAACTAATTACCTACCTACCTAACTTCCTACCTAATTACCTACAGTACCTACCTACATTTCTCGACTACTTCAATTACTTGAATTGAGTACTTCCATTGAATGGTACTCTTCTTCTGCAGACATATTGTAGTTTTTACTGCACAAGTTTAATTTATTTTAACACAACACATCTATTCATCCATCCATCCATCTATTCATCTATCCATCTATCCATCTATCTATCAATATCTAAGCCAATTTGGTCAAGTGTGTCCAAGTCAACATAGGACTTGAGAGTAAAGACCAGGGTAGTCCAGATCCTTGATGTTCCACTTTCGGAAAATGTATTTCACACATTTAGGCCGGGTATCCCTTACCTCGGGCTTCCTTTGTGTTGGCATTCTAAACTCTTGGATTCTTGGACTCGTGGATTTCTGAGAACGTGGGTTTACCGCTCCTCTGATTGCTGCAGGGTAAATCCAGACAGCTAGCTAAACTAGACTCTGTCCAATCGGAGTTTTCTGTTAAACGACTAAAACAACTTTTAAACATACACGTTTCACCAGTTCCTTCTGAAATGTGACTTTATTGATTTTCTTATCCCTATGTGATTTAAACACATGTAGACTAGTTTATTCATTGAATCTTATAAATCTTTAATGATTCAATAATAAAAGACCATTTCAAAGGAATTTGATTGCTAGGCAACAGCCTGGTCCCTTGTTAACTTCCTGTCAGTTGATGCCATTCAGGAAATCAACTTTGGTCCATTTAGAATGTGTATGTTTCTGTGAAAAGGAGCCCGTTTGCCCTCGGCTCATATGGGCTCAGCTGCCCCTCTGGTGACGCAGCCTAAATAAACTTTTATTTTGCTATTGTGGCTGCCTCAATACGAGAAAACGCCATACATGACTAAAGTCAAATCAAATTAAATCGCTAAATAATCCAATCTTGCCCTCACACAAGCTCTCCAGCCTTTGCGTGGGTTTTTAAAGTTATTAAGATAATGAGATAATGAGATAAAAATCCACTTGAGCTTTGAATAGCATGCAGCTTGTAATGTTTGCATCACGTGGTGCAGCATTGCCTTATGAAAGAATGCTACGTTATCGACCAAAGCTAATGTCAGCCTATTTAGCAGCCATAGATAGCAGCAGGTTCCACGGAGACGAGTAAAGTGAAGTTCTCATAAATCATAGACCGTAAAACATAGGCAGTTGTGAAAGCTGTAGTAACATAAAGTTTTAAGTACTTCTTATTTTTGTGTCTCACTAAATCAGTCGTACACTCAGTCAGTCAGTCAACTTCTATCTGTGGACATGTTTTTACGCTCTTTGAATGCAAAAATACTGAATTGGTTTTGAATTGTTTTTTTTTACACAACAAAATCAAGACAATGAAAAACACAAATATTAAATGATAAAAATCAAAGATTGTGCTGGTGAGATTAAGAAAACCCCAAGGGGGTATGGAAGGAGTCTCACCTAAGAAGAGGAATAATATAGACAATGACCAATTACAAGTGTCCCAAACAAAAAACAACAAATTGAACACAAGTAAGCACTGAAAAAAATAAAAGCGTAAGGTTGGCTACATAAACATCCCAGGCATAAAATAAATTGAATAATATAGATAAAATCAGGATCTGTGGACTGATGTGTGTATGTGTAAGTAGAAATGACAGACAGCAAGGCCAAACAAAATGTGATTTGAATACCGTAGCGCAAATCAATACAGATAGTTCAATTTGGTTAAGACTGAAAAAATACAACACTGTTGGAATGGAAGCCAGCTGGTGTAAAATTTAACCCAAGTTTGGTACTTATTTATATTAAAGATTTATGGCATATTGAATTTCATTGAAGAGTTCTATATCATAGAAATAAAATGCATGGTCACAAGACTTGACGCTGCTTCGGTCAGTTAAATTGTACTAATCAAAAAATCCCTTTTCAGGTGAGTGTGTCCTCCCCACCAGGCTGATACAGATGTCTGCTCCTCCTCCCGAAGATTTGGTCAAACAGTGGGAGAGGTCAGAGTGCTCTTCTTTGCTTTATATACCTGAACTGAACTATATAACGTTACAGTACACTAAAACATTATATACAGTAACGTTACAACTGATAACACTGGAACGAAGCCACTTTGCTGTCATTGTCTAACTTGAAGTACTAGATTGGGAGAAAAAAACAACTAAAGAAATCCAGAAGGTGCCGTCAGATGTCGCTACACTCGTGTGTCCCTGTGTTGTTGTAACTCTTCTTCCAGCAGCTCTGGATGTGTGACACCAGTCCTCAGCGGCAATTGATTTGTGAGTTTGTAATGACAAGGCCAGTGATAACGCCATGATTCCATATTATGTCCTTATGCCACCTGCCATCTCCAGCTCTGAAGTGTGCGTGCGTGCGTGGGTCTGTTAGAGTGCTGATTGGGCTGCATTTGTCTGTCCGAGCCCGGCCCGTGTCCGAAGAGCAGTAACCAAACCCGAGTCAAGCACAACAGGCATTAAGATATTTATTTCCAAACCCGCAAGTTAAAATCTAATTTTTGTTCTCATACTAATGACACACGTACGTTTGTTTGTGTTGAAAGCCCGCTTTTATTAAGAAACTGTTGGAAGGCATTTGGAAATGTCAACAGATGAGGGCATCAGCCCACACAGGGCAACAAAACAGGCGCACGTTACGTAGCTGTTTAATTTAAAATGTTCAATGTCTTCCCTTTCCTGCTTGCTTCATTTCATCGACCGTGATGAATAACGTTCAAATCCCGTTTCTGGTGAACAAATTTATGTGCTTGGCTTTCAGTCTTGCACCGCACACACTGTGAACAAAACTTAAACTTATTCCACCAACTCTGCTCCTGTTGCATCTACAAGTCTGCTTCCTCTTTCTCCGTCTCTCTTTGCTCACTAAATTAATCAAAGTTATTACTACATTCATTCATTCACTACGACAAACTCTTAATGCTTTGACTCGTGATACAGTGGCTGGTATAACGTTGTTACCCATCTAAGCTTACCGCAAGCAACACTTGAAATGCAACAATGCATCTGTAACTTACTTTTTTATTTTAAATTAATAATTTTCTGTCTGAGCATAACATTCATCGCAATGCGACCTCCCAGTAACACTAACTCAGTAATATACAGTGAGTAGTACAGCACTGGAAACACCTTCACGCCAGCAGGTGTGGTAAAACCACTAGCGGCCGCTAGAATCAACACAACCTGAAAGTTACACATAGCCACTTCAAGAGCGTCCCAGCATGCAGTACGCAATCAACATGCCCATGTGTCCTGCGGTCTTATTCATTAGAAAACACTCATTTAGTAATTGGTCTAGTTTTAAACAGATAGGTTGCCTTATTGGTGTCACACCCTATAAAAGACAGCTGTGACAAATGTTACTAAAGCTGGAACAATAAGGCTAGTCATGCAAAAAACCCAAACAATCCGGACATTATGATGTGGTACCACCAGGTAAGTTTTCATGGTGTAAAATTTACAAAAATCACAGCCAGCGTTAAAACGCTTTTTTTTTCTTTTTTTTTCCTCATAAACAAATCTTCATCAGTGTTCTCAGCAATTGATTGAGTCATTTTTCAAGTTAAATTGTGCGTCACCATCAGTTCTGGCAGGCCAAGTAGTCAAGACGCTGCTAACGCTATCAGCGGATCAGCTGGTCAGCTGCCCTCGCTGCTTAATGGCTACGCTCAAACAGGGCGCCTTACTTAAAGCCGATTCCGTTTGTTCCTAACTGCTCGGTTTTCTGCAACCCTCCACCTCCCCCGCTCCACCTTGTCGTGTATAACGTGGCATTTGCCTCTAGTCATCGTTCATATGGGGGAAGAGTTCAGCTCTCCTAGTCCTAAACTGTGTGAGCGTCCCATAATGCTGCTGCCTTCCTCTGACTCCCTGCTATTTCATGGTACGCATTAAAGGTCAGAGGACTCCCTGAACAGAGCCATACCGCCAAATATTGAATTCGGAATTTCATAAACATGAATTGCAATTTATTTATGTGTCCTGTGTGCAGCGAGCAGGCCCGTCTCAGACAGCAGGTGGTGGAGGAGGACACTGAGGACTGGCAGACGAGTCCAGACTTCTCAGGCCTGGAGAGAGTTGGAGGAGTGGACCTGTCCTTCATTAAAGGTGATGATGTCAACGCCTGCGCCCAGCTCGTGGTACTCAGCTACCCGGACCTGGAGGTGAGTGTCCCCTCCCTATGCCCAGTAGTTATTACACATGAACTTCCTTTCATTTATAAGGGACATCAATCAACAAATCTGTAAATATGCCAACGTTAGCCAGCCGCCTAATTTTGGACTGTAGTCCTCTGGCCTGATGTTTTGAGACCAGAGCAACAGTTAACATTAGTACAGGTTAACATTTACAGACAGAAGGCAATAAGATAGCATAAAGTCAGTCAGAGCAAGAAATACGCTTTCTCAAGAAGCCATGCAGAGCGACAGGAAGTAGCAGGACATTAGAACAGTTACACATCAATAGAATCTAGATTCAGTACAGGAAGCCATGAAAGCACAAAACACAGATTAGAGCCATCTTTTTGCATCATGCAAAGCAGTAATAAGAATGATGCTAAAAACGTTAAAGTACAAATCTTTTATACATATCTAGGTCATGCAGAGATGACTATGTCTGACAACGGCAAGACAAAGAACATGTATAAAGCTCTGTTGGCCTCCAGTGGTGAAAGGCGGGAACAGAAGGCATTTGCTGAGTCCCGTGGCACAGTGTTCTACCACTTACATATTTTATATAACAGAACTTGCATTTGCCAGATGATGTTGCATTTTCTCAACAGAGACAAGAAAGATCACCGAACATATTCAACATGTAAAATGAAAATATGTACAACATATTGTTGCTTATGGGTGCAAACCTGTCCAAAAGTGTAGTTATTTTAGGAAATGAAAAAAAAAATACAGTTGAAAAAATTGGATTGAGCTATATCCCTCCAACGATGTCAGACGAAATTGCCTTATCCCCGTTTAAATATTTGTTAAACCCACAGGCAGACGTGAAGGGTGACCAATAGCATTTATTTATGAAAAGAAAGTTAAAGGATGACAGGAATTTGAGGAAGACTGTAAACGCACTTCACTTAAATGACTCATTCTTTCCCCAAGGCTGTCTGGTGAGTTTTGGCAGCCGCTGAAGTCATTTGAAATAGTTCTCCCTCACCATAGATCATTTCTCGTGGTACTGTCTGACTACGACCCTCTGATCGTGCACTTCCTTATATTAAAACTGATTTAAGCCATGTTTGTTGCCTGTCCCCTAATCCTGCCTATAGTCAGTCATAGTATGTCAGTCCATATCAGACCTTTGTAATCACTTTACAAATTCCTATCTCTTTACATTGATGTCAGGGATTTTTATGTATGTAAGATATGTGTGCATGTGTGTTTGTTTTGTTATGGTTGTCTAAGCTACTGGATGCCTTACATTTCTCCATCTATCTATCTGTTCATCTAGCCATCTATCTATCTATCTATCTATCTAGTTTTTTGAGTTTTCTTTATATCTGATTCTTAAAACTAATGGGTTTTGTTGTCCTCTGTTAATGTCCACCTGCTGGGTGATGGGATTGTCTCAGGGGATTTTTAGAGGCAATGTCCAACTGTACCCTCAAGTACCAGGGACCATCTGTTTTTCTCAGAGCTGTTTCCTCCTGTCTTCCTATTTCCATATTAACTTAATTACTTCATGTTTTTTTTACAGCACATACAACAGAGTACACAACCTTAACATCTGGCATATTACACATGTACTTGTTCTGTATAGAGTTGGGGACTCCTTTTGTCCCAGCTAGACAAAACTGGGACCTGATTGACTAGATGCATAGAAAACATCAGTTAATGTACATGTGAGGCTGAAAACGAAGCACATCATTTTCTTACATGCTGAACTGGATTGGCCAGGTGTACTGTATATTTCACATTTACAATACAGTATGAACAAATAAATGCTTCAATCATACTTGACCGGAACATATCATGACATTTTACTCTAGGCACACTGTAAGATCATTGGCAGATGTTTTAAAATCAAGAGTAAAAGTTTCCTTACCTTACCTTAAATATCGGATCTTGAAGTCCACTTTTCTAGCTTTTGGCGGGATACAGTGATTCACTGTACTACAGTATACAAACCTAGATCTTAGGTCCATACTAGTTGATGTGGTGTTAAATGAGCTATCACCATGACAACTGGGTAAGTGTAAATCTCCTGAGGAAGATCATGAGATTGTGAGGTTGAATGCTCTGCAATAAACTTGAGTTCAGATTTTTTTGTAGTTTTAGTAATTTTTGTGTTTTGGGGTAATTTGCAAATTAGTTACTAAAAACTTGTATGTAACGCATGTTCAAACCTTTAATTTGTTCAGTTTACTGACCAGCAAAATTAGCAATCATTTAAAGTGTTTCTGTCTTCCTGGTGAATGTAACTCCAATATTCATTTTCCTTTTAGTTCTTCAACTGCCAAATGCTAAACATTGTTCACTAGCAAGTCACAAACAATTGTCTTTGTGCTGTTTGCTGCTGGGATGGTAGCATACCGTGGTTTTATCAGAGCTTTTTAGACTTGAACAGCTGCTTGTTGCTGCTGGAAACAAGGCTGATGAACCAAAACAGTAAAGCTTGCGAAGCCGAAAAAACGAAAACAATTAGTTTGAAGACCCTAAACAAACTCTAGAGCTGAGGGGAACTGCAGAGTTGGGTTTTAATTCACTGTAGGCTCATCACGGCGAGTGACACCTTTCATCTGATTTTTTGTCAATATTGTCTCACTTTGCCAGACCTTCCTCCACAGCGCTGCGGAGGAGGGTCTGGCTAGTCCACGCAGTATTCCGGGATGGAAGGAAAACGTGCTCTGGTTTACTGGCATTTCTTTAAACCAATCACAATCATCATGGGCGGTGCTAAGCACCTGGACAGAGCCACAGTGCCTCTGCAAAATATCCTTGGGAGGGAACTTGTTTTGGTGGAACATGTGTACGTTCAAAAGTTGTTTTAGTCGTGCAACAGAAAACTCTGATTTGACAGATAGTCTAGCTGTCTGGATTTACCCTGCAGAGATCTGAGGAGAAGTTAACCACAGTCCTCATAAATCCACCAGAGTTTAGAACGCCAACACAAAGAAAAGTGTTAAACTATGCTATAGAAATGCCAAATGTACTGTAATAGTAAATGTACCCACTAGCATAAAGGAATTATATTAAGTACCTGTGAAAAGCCAGAAAGTTTTTTTTTTTTTTTTTTTTTAAATACTCCAAACTCATTAATTTTTAAACAGCCTTCTAATCACTTGACCTGCGCTCCATCTCATGGGTGTAATGAATGCTAATATTCTCAACCAAAACAGTTGGTGGCTGTCTAATCTCTTCCAACTACAGTTTTGAATCCAACCGAAGCATTTAAAGCTCTTGGCAAGCATAAAAAGCAATCTTGATGAACGGGGAGCCAAGCTTTAATTTACAATACAGCTCACAGTCCAGTCTTGTTTAACCGGCTGTTGTTAAAGTGACCTTGGTAGTCCCAATTGTTTATTTCATTTACTTTTTTTTGTGTGCAGCCTTTGACACACATTCCTGCTCCCTTTTTTATTTATCTGTGCATTAGCATGGGTTGCTGGCATTTTCTCATTATGTAACCAGTTATAATAAATGACATTTGTCACTGTAAGTTGTTGATACACGGACCCAACAAGCCAAAGGAAATGTTCAGATACACTGTCCAATAATAGGATTATGTTCCCCGCTTGCTTTCATTTTACTCTAACACTGCCACCTAAAGCTATTTGTGCCACTAAGTAATACTGGTAACATGATGCACACAGTGTCTCACAGAAATATTTGCCATTGACATAACTTAACACCTTCTATGCTTGGTTTCAGTTCAACGTACAAAGGCAGTTACAAGTAGTATTCAGATCCTGTACTTGAGTAGTAATACCACACTGAAAACCAAGGAAAAGGTACTTCACAGTCAGCAACATGCAAATCATTCAGCTCAGAAATGTCAAGTGATTGTGATTGTGTCACAGACATAACGCACGGAGGCTGACCAGATTTTCTTTTTTTTTAATTTAAAAAGTAATAAAAGCCAACTTAAAAGAGCATTTATGATTTAACCGAAATTGAACCAAATGTATTGCCATTCAAAATTTAAAACCTTTCTATAAATTTAGCATGCAAAGTTGTTTTTAGATAAGGACTCACTGTCATGAAACCAAAAACATTGAAAGAAAACTTTTGTTGGTACTAATTTCTTTACCCAAAGCATAACACAGGCTATGAGATTTACAGAGCAGATATGCGTGCTTTAGCAGACAAAATCCATGTCATAGCATTTTAAAGCTATATCATTTATAACAGTGTCCGCTTCTGAACACAGCAGAAAACTTACATAGAATAACGTCTGGTGCTCAGAACATGTTTACAGCTATAAATCAACAAGGAGTAGCAGATGTTTCATTTTTTGGCTTCAGATTGGGGATGGTAGTGATTATCTTGCACAGCTTGTGTGTGCGTCTGTGGACACACCTTTACTTATACACTGGGGGCGGACGCCTTTGTCCCAAGCACGCAGCACCTGAACCCTGACAGAAGCCTCATTTAGGGCTGATGCACGACACAGATGCATGTATCTAAACCCAGTTCTGTTACGTTGAATTAGGATACAGTGTTATTCCGGGTGTATCAAAATGAGCAAGCTGCTATGGGATTAGTGTACCGACCTGTGATTTCAACATGTGTTTGTGTTCCCTCATCCTCTCCCAGGTGCTGTATGAGGACAGTCAGATGGTAACCCTGACGGCTCCCTACATAGCTGGCTTCCTAGCCTTCAGAGAAACCCCCTTCCTCCTGGAGGCTCTGCAACGGCTGGAAAGGAACCAGCCCAAACTTCTGCCTCAGGTCAGCTTTTGCATGCACGCACAACAAACAACAAACAAACCAACAAACACACACTAGTGCTGGAAAAATATCTAATTGCCATCATTTGGACTGATTTTGCAATTGTGATATGATTCACAATATTCGAGGACAAGGTAATTTTTGTATAATTCTTATTTTCATTAAAAAAATATTAAAATAAAAAAGATTTACAGTGTATTGCGATGATCCGTACAAAAGAAAGATTCTTTCTTTATTCTATAGGATAGGATTTGTAGGCAGGAACGTCTCTGCAGCACCATGATATTTAATCTAATCTAATAATTAAATCTAACCGGCATGCAATGGGTGGCAATCGTCGGGGACTGATTCTGCTCAGACCTGGCTCATCGCGACCAAGCCTGTTGTACCTCAGGGACTAAATTGACATCACCTGGTAACTGCTTGAGTGCAAGAGGCTGGAAGGGCTCGAAACGTTATAAATGGAATGTCACAACAGTTTGGGATATATAACGTTTCCTTGACAAAACATGTTAGGTACTATTGCGGGTTTGGGACCTTTTTATTTTTTACTTTCTGCACGGCCAAGACACTTAAGGGGCCTAATGTCTGAATCGAGCGTCTTCCAGGCTCTTGCCTCAGAGTGGATGAGGGGATCATTGTCAAATCATCAGCATTAGTTTTGTTGTGGTCGAAACTGTACTAAAAGTAGTTTAGTACAATATTTAGGAAAACAGTTTAACTACTCCACTCTGGTCAGAGGTTTTAGAACGACTCTTTCAGAGACAAATTCTCAGACAAAGACCTACAACCCTGGAAAGTTTAGAACTCCTAGCTTAAGAAATACACTTTGTACTTGCTATTTGGCATGTTTTAAATATGATCAGACAACAGCTATAGCTTTGTGTTGTAATATAAGTAATTTAATTTCAGTTGCGTTTGTGCCCTTTAAACAGGTGGTGTTTGTCGATGGGAATGGGCTCTTCCACTACAGAGGTAAGTCAAGCTGGTCCCTAGTGGGGGGGACCCAGGGGATGATTTAGTGCTAGTCGTGCCCTTTTTTGATTTTAATTTGTGTGTTAGGCTGAGTTGTTTAGCCAGGGGGTCAAGAAAAGAAGAGGAGAGCAGACGTGTTGAATTCCAATCAGTGCATCTTTATTTTCAGTGCTGCCAATTACAAATAAACATGACAGTTTGAAATAAAAATGTCTATCAAAACTTGCAGCACAGCTTCTCGTCTAGATTCCATACAATTAAACCTTTCTTTCCTTCTCTTGAGCAACATATTTCCACTGCCCATATAGGGTTCTCAATAAACCCCTGAGCGCTCTACTATCTCCCAGTGGTGGGCCTACACAACATTTCTCACACAGCTAGACACACTTTGTGCTCCTCTACAGAATTAAGAGACCCCAAGTATGCTTCTTTTGCATCAAACACTCTCTACACATACAAAAAAAAACATCTGTTAGTTCAGTCCATTGATGTTAGTGATGAAATCATCAAAGCCATGAATACACAGGTAATGCTCGGCTGCTCCACCCCAACCATTCCTAAATGGTGGATCAGACAGAGTAACAAAGGAAAGATAAGAAGGAAGCATAGGTTAACTGGATCCCTAAATGGCTCCAATTCAGCTCAGTGGAGTTGCTTGCCTGTCTCATACAGCTAAAAGGTTTCTAAGTTTACTTAAGTGATATGCAGCCCAGTGGTGTTTCTCCTGCTAACCCAGAGAAGTTATTATTGTGGCGACTTCACACGTTTTTAAATCCCTTTTCTCGGCCAAAGAGAAGTTTTGCAAATACAAGAAGTGGATGAATTAAAGGCCCTGAACACCCACACAGGTGTTTTCAGCTAATCTGGCTTCTTCCAGCAACTGTGTGGGTGGGTTTAGACTGATTAATTGACATCTTCCTGAGTCTTATGTTAGCTCTGTTGCACCTGGCAGGACAAATGACAGCTTTATCATTCTTATTGGTAGATGAAGATGGTGACCTAATTAATTCCTGCCTAAGCTCCGGCCCAACCTTCAACCTGCGCCGAGTCTAATCGGCCATAATAACTCAAATCACCAGTGGTGATGTTCAGAGGCTTAATACATTCAGAAGAGTTGTAACAGACCTTGTTTGCAGTTGGAGTTGTCCTGGTTTAAATCAAAGCAGTACTCACTGTCAAAATATAACCATTTTAACAAAACACAGGGATAGTAAGTGCTGAAATGTTACACAAAAGCAATGGTAAACATTATAGCAAGCTAAAAATGAATACAATATGAAATGAAGTAGCGCAATGTGTCAAACAATTTGGACAAATTATTATATAGACACAGACAAGTGGTGAGTGCAGGGAATCTCACCCGTTTTATCACAGGCTGTCATCATGTAACCATAAAATATGTGTTAATTGTATCACACAAAGTCATTAATATTGTCTCAACAGCAACTGCGTTTGCTCCGAGCTTAGATTTTGTCCCTGTTTGGACCCCGCAGAGTTCGGCCTGGCGTGTCATCTCGGAGTGCTGTCCGGGCTGCCGTGTGTGGGCGTGGCCAAGAACCTGCTGCAGGTGCAGGGCGTGTACAAGAGTGAAGAGCACCAGTCACAGGTGAGACTCGATTGGAACTCACAGGTTTCTTCCACACTTGACAAAGTTGTACATTGGTTTGTGTTCCCTTCTGTGCTGTAGAGCTTTGTCACTCTGTTGCTCATCAATGTAAAATAAAATAATAATATGTTGGATTCATGTTTAGACATTTAAAATTTGGAGAACAAAATGTAAACATTTACAGCAGAACCCTCTGCTGTAACTCTAAGACCCCCCTAGGGGTACCGGACCCCCTGTTGATGATCTCTGAGCTGCATTATACATTGTGTTCTTTCTTGCCTTGTACAAATGCTGTTTCTGTAAAAAGAGCTGCCAATCGTGACGAGAGTCAGTATATGAGTGTGCAGTTGCTTTTTCCTGTTTATTGCTTGCTGCTTTCAAAAATAAGCAAATGAATGTCAGAAAGGGACAAAGCCAAGAACAGAATCCTCAATTAGGTTTGAATGTGCAGGTGAACTCACACCTGCATATCTATTCCGAAAGGAGTGTGTACGTGTGTGCTCTGTTTTGACAGTGTGACGTTTATTACAAGCCAAGGCCTCGCATCGCAAATGCACAAGGAGGCCTGTAACTTTTTGAATACAAATCAAGCTGGAACAAATGCCTTTGGTCAATGGAAGTATACCTGTGGGACAGCAGAAACTGCATATCATTAATATGCTAATGTTCACTTTGTTTCAGTCTGGTGCCTCAGTGACCTGTTGAGGAAAGAATAAAAACACGTCAGAGTTAAATCTGCCCGATGAGCAGTAAATGGAAAATAGTTTAAAATGGGATATCGACGGAAGAGGGACTCATCATAGAAGGAGCTTGAACCCTGTTTTGGGTCTGAGGTGGCAGTGATGATAATTGACCTAGTGCTTTCCTTGAAGAAAATATTGTTATGCAAATTCCTCGCGTAGATGACGTTGATCCGTGGAAGAGCGGTGACGGGCATTTTCTGTAACGCTGATGACATGGGCTATTGAAAGGTTTCCAAGGGAACCATCCTTGAGGGCTCTTGTAATCATCTCATCCATTGCTAACAAAATTAGCCGGCAAACAGACTCTCAGCTCCAAACCCCAGCGGTCTTGATGTAGTAGTGTAACATACTAATTCAATTCTTTTTTTCTTTTTTTTAAAGATTATTTTTTTGGGCGTTTTAGGCCTTTAATGGACAGGACAGCTGAAGTTGTGAAAGGGGAGAGAGAGGGGGAGTGACATGCAGCAAAGGGCCGCAGGCTGGACTCGAACCCGGGCCGGCCGCGTCGAGGCGTAAACCTCCATACATGGGCACCCGCTCCACCAACCGAGCCATCCGGGTGCCCATACTAATTCAATTCTCTGTAGGAGTGGATCCATCTCCCTTAATTATTGTCGGTGGCTTGAGCATCAGAAAGTGTTGGTTCAACTCTGCCGTAGGGAAGAATCTGACCTCTTTGTTTCCACACAACAAAGTTACTTTTGAGGATGCAGGCACACATATCTACTGATATTAATCCTAGTAGTTTGGAAATGTTCGTTTCAGCTATGGGGCACCAGTGGCACCACACGCCCATGCTGCTTTTTTGGACTAAAGCTATCAGCTTTCGGATTAGTTGTCGGGCATGACATTTTAGACTGCTCTCCCCGTTCATATTGTCACTCTTTGGGTCTCAGATTAAATTGTCTACAAGCACTGCACAGAGATACAACGCATCAGGTCAACACTAGTGTTGGCGTTTGGTAGAAAATTAGCTGTAAAGTAGACCGTGAAACACACACCGTAGCAGAGGTATGGCTCCATACCAAATTTCAGAAATCAAACAAGATTAGATATTACTGGATCTGCACACACACCGCCACGTACCACTGACAAGCAATATGGTGCTGTGATCTATCAGAAGAGTTTCCAAAAACACTGCCAGCACAGTTTTCAGAAACCAACATGCAAACAGAGTGTTTCTGAAGGTTACAGAGAGATCACACATGCAATCTTGGAGCAGTTTGGTGCCTTGCTCAAGTTAGGGAAACTGGAACCTCTCAGCTGTTGTTCCTCTCTCTTTATTTGTCCGTATGGAGACTTGAACCGACAACCCTCCGGTTCCCAAGCCAAGTCCCAGTTACGCAAAAGTAATGTGTGTAGTTGTGTGCATGTGCAAATACACATTGCGGTTTCAGAGATTGTTCTCCTATCCTTGTCTCTTCTTAAGAAGCAGCAATTCAGCACTTTGTGAAATACCCTTACATGTTTTTTTGCTCTAAAGATTTTTTGGGGCATTTTTAGGCCTTTGACAGGACAGCTGAAGACATGGAGGAAGAAGGAGAGAGAGAGAAGGTGCCGCAGGTCGGAATTAAACCCAGGACTATACCTCTATATAGCTTAAGGTTTTGTCATTACAGTGAGGTGGTACATTTGTGCCTGTACACTTTTGTGCTTATGCTTATTTGCTATGTTTTCAAGAGCGAAATGAGAAAATGTGTCTAGTTTTTTAATGTCTGTGTTAAATGCTTAGCTGGGCCACAACTATGATTGGTCCGCTTGGCCGTGGCTTGGTAGAGTCTCATTTCCCCCTACTAATTTCCGTTTTTTTTTCTCACTATGCCTCTAGAGTTGGTACTAGCGTCAAAGTTGATCACATCACTCTCTCACTCGCTCTGACACACACACACATACACACACACACACACACACACAGACACACACATACATCCATCCATCCCTTGCTATTCTACTACAGAGATACGCTCAAACGACGCAGACATCAGCACACAAGTGGCGTATGAACCTCAGGCTTCTTACGTAGGCTACGGTGACAGCTCTGCATAGAGTCAGTGCAGAAGCACAAATGCGCCTTTAGCGGACTGGACATGGACCAAACTGAAAAATCAACTCAAATCATTTTTTCCTACAGATGGTTTCTTCCTTTTAGGTAGTTGTTATCACACTGATGTTAGTTCAAGTAAACGTTATGATTGACAGCTGTGATTGACTTGCAGTTGGCCAGGTAGGTGTATGGGTGGGACTTCTATACTGGCCGCTCAATCCCTTCTCCACAGACTCTGGCTCCAAAATTACAAGTTGGAAGCGCCAATATCCGGGCTATTTTGACTTCACTTTTGTACTGTGGGAAGAAGTAGAGACGCATCCTCCATTTTCGTATACAGTCTATTCTCCTAAATGTGCTGATTTTGCAACATGCAGCAGTTCATTAACAAGTAGATACATAAAAACAACGCACATCTTCTTTTAAATGATTTTATTACTGTTAATATTAAATCTTCATTCAGATATACTGTAGCTGCCACTTGTTCCTTTCATCAACTTGCAGACTGACATGAACAGTTTTTCTGACTTGGTTGCTTTTTATTACGGTCTAAACTATAACATAAATAAGGCAGCCATGTATTTCCCAAAATCCAGAAGAATTAAAACAAATAGAATCAAGCTGTAGATTGGGACGTGACTCTTGAAACAAGTGAGATGAAAAAGATTTTGTTTTTTCTTTTGCACTGAATTGTGGACCAGATTATTGAAGATGAAGTATGCACATTTTATCAAAGGTTGTATGTCTCATTTTGAAGTGTTCTTGAACAAAACAGGTCCCTCATCTTGCAGCTGAATGGCCAGCAGATGTAAATGGTATGCGTCTGTGCTTGAATAGAAGCCGGGGAGCGCAGTGTGTTTTTATCTGAGAGAGTCAGAGACAAAACAAAAAGGATGAAAGAGTAGGAAAAAAAATGTTTTTGTCCCCGCTGTTCAGCGTCCTTCAGTCCCTCCGTCCTCTGTTTGTCTTTCCCTGCTCTCCTTCTCTATCTTCACCTTTAGTGTATCTCCACTCCATCCCCTTTCTCCCTCTTACTTTTTCTCCCATCTCATTTTGTTTCTTTTTCCCCCTGTGTCTCTTTCTCTTTCTCACTGATAGCCTTGCTGTAAGTCAAACTAGTGTTATTGATGACTTGCTCTGTCTTTCTGACTTCTGCTATTCTGGCTTCAGTCCTACGCTTGCTGAACAGGAGCCAAATATCTCTCTCTCTCTCTCTCTCACACATATTGTTGGCCTCATCCCAGTTGGGATTGGAGGCCTTGTGCGCCCGCTCCTGTCTCCCTGCTGGCTGCTTGCTGTAATCAGTCATAGTAGAGCAGACACCCCATCCATCATGGAGGCTAAGCTCCCGTCATCACTCTGGCCCATAACCTATAGCACACCTGTCAACAGCAGCCCACATCACTACATCTGACTTTGCACCGTCTCTTCCACAGCAAGACAACTTTAGTTTCTCTAGAAAACAAAAACAATGCAGTTGACCTGAGTTCTTGATCCATTCATCTAAAATATGAATTATCTTTTTAATCTATTTTTCTAGTTTGTTCTCCTATTACAGCCATAGTATAGCTAGCCAGCTATGTGGCAAACTCATGAACTCGCCATTTTATTGCATAAAATATTCACGGTAAACATTGTTTTCATTGTTCCTGATCTTTTACATGTGTATCAAAATAAACGATGAATGTATTTAGACAATCAAGGAGATGTAATCATGTCATGCTTCTAGCTTGCTACTAAGGTTAGCCTGCAGTCATTGCCACCAACAGTCAACAACCATGTCCCTTGTAACACTTCAGTTTGGCATGAATTAAGAAGTAATGCTTATTAAAATAAATGTTGGATGTATTTAGACAACCAGGAAGATTTAATCATGTCATGCTGCTAGCTAGCTAGATAATAGCTAGCCTGTTACGCGTTAGCTAGCTAGATTAGCCTTATTGTTTGTTGTTTTGCAAGATCTCGCAAATGAAACTCAATATCTAGCAAAAATAAAGTCAGGATCTCGCAAAATAAAGTCAATATCTTGCAGAAGTGTTTGTCCCCAGTACATATTATCTTTTACCCCCTCCATGTCACCTCCGGGGCTCTGTTTGATAGTATTGCAGCAGCAGCTATGAAAAGGGCTGGTTAAATGCTAAGTGGTCAAAAAGTGATATCTTTTGTAGCTTATTTAGCCCAGGAAACATTAGATGTTTCTTTATAATACAAAATTAGATACAAACCTTAGGGATGTCCTGGTCATTTTTTTTTTTTGCCTCGATCCGAGCACTTCTATCCAATCTGTTACCTAGATTTACCTGAATGTTGATATGTTATGTATCTGGCACATTGAAATAACAGCTGTAGGTTTTGACACAACTTATTTGTCAGCGGCTACTTGATCCAATTGTTTTTGCATTGTAATGTAATGACACTGTCACTAAGGTTGGCACATTAATTCATATTAATAAATTATTTTCATATTAACAGCATGTTTAGTTTGTTGCCTGGTTCCCAGTTTCAGTAGGAAATTTACATTTGTCCTTTTGAATATGGAGCAATTGGTTAATCACTTTGTATTTTTTTCAATCAAGAACTTAATTTTCCATTCTTAAAAAGAGTACTATAGTTTCTTCTCAATTTAAAACATACCACAGTTCCAAATGTGTGGCCATGAAAGAAGAGTCACACAGAGGTTAGACAATATGAAGAGAGGCCTCCACGGCAGGTTAATAGTTCGGTTGGCTGCCATTTGAATCGGCACTCTAAACATCTTTTGTTTTACTTTGATTGTTTCCTTGCCTCCGCAGATAGCTGCTCTGCAGAAAGGAGGAGACAGCTTCCCGCTCGCAGCCGCCTCAGGCAAAGTTCTTGGAAAGGTGCGGCAAAGGACACACACAACACAAACAAATGCTTTTAACACAGGGGTTGTTTGTTGCTGCTGACTTCAAAGAACACCCACCCTGCTGAAAGTCAACCTCAACAAAATGTGTCTGACGATCACAATCAGAGGGGAGAGGGAGATCTGTGGCAACGGGTTACTGGAGACATTTTTCTTTTTTTGTGTCCAGGCATTGCGAAGCTCTGACAAGAGCTCTAAGCCAGTGTATGTGTCCGTTGGCCACAAGATCAGTGTGGACACAGCTGTACGCCTCACACACTCCTGCTGCCGCTACCGGGTCCCAGAGCCCATCAGACAGGTAAGCACGCACACGCACACAGGACTGAACGGCTACAGCATCGCCTGTCCTGTAAAGAAGCAAAAGATTTAGTGATCAAATGAAAGTTGAACTCCACAGCTGTGAGGCAGAGCTCATCATTTGTGTAACGGCATCCGGCTGTGAAGCGGCGAGCTGTGAGCATCATGCTGTGTGTTTCAGCAGCAGGGCCTGGGAGACTTGTAAGAATACCAAGAACATTGTATATATGCCACCAAATTAGGGACGCTTCTCTATATATATATATATATATATACACACACACACACACACACACACACACACACACACACACACACACACACACACACACTGATTTATGGGACTGGCCATCGTTATTAAGGCTCATCTCGAAGCCAAACATTGAAGAAGAGATAACAGGATAGCAGACACTGGTGGGCTGATCGATGTTTTAGCAGAACAGTGATAGCAGCCAATGCAACATTTGAATATCTGCTAAGCAACAAGATGGAAGTCCTTGATGTTTCTAGCCAAATCTAAGAGAGTGACAAATGAAAAGAAAAGCCTGAATAAGTTAGTAGAGAAACATAAGAAATGCAGATGTCTCCATAGTAACTGGATTCAACTTGTTGAATCCGCCAAAACAAACAGTGCACATGAAGGGACGACCTCATGTAGGCCGAGTCCTTTGCAGCGGGTTCGGGTCCGACCAGCAACACTTCATGCTGCATGTTGTCCCCCCTTTCTCACCTTTCCTGTCTCCAAGCTGTTCTGTCGGTTAAAGGCCATAAAAGCCCAAACACATAAGTTTGAAAGTGCACAAGAAGAAAAACAGTATTGCGGAAAGAGAGCAGACGACTGTGGATAGGGCACACAGAGAAGGCTCTTCTTAATCAGTCCATGACACAGAGCTGTCAGAACTGGCCAAAAATGTTCAAATGTTCCTTCTGTAAAAACACACGTTACAACTACTGGAATAGGCAAACGTACAACTAGATACATCACTTGTGTAGGTATATTTATTTTAACAAACATTTCTTTTAAGAGATCTACATACCTACACATTTCAAAATAAACTAATAAAATAATGTCCCTTGCCGTAAAACTTAAAGACCGTATAGCCTTCTTTCTCTCTCTTGACTAGCCAGCCACAAAATTAGTAAAATTTAACATGTTTCATTGACTCACTCTTGTCACAGCGTAGGAAAGCACAATTCTGTCGCCACATAGATGACTAGTTGTTTGTACTTTCTGTAACCGATGTAACATGAAAGCATGCCGGGTAGAATTATCAAACAAGCTGACCAGCCAGCGGCTGCGGCGGGCTGCTTGACTTCTTCACCGAGAGAATGGACGAGAGCCCGGGAGATGGGCAGTCTGGTTAGTCGTCCTGGCGTCCGCTGAGTGTAGCAGAGGGACGTAGCCTCTGTGCTGCCATTGGCTGTTTTGGGCAAAGGCTGTTTTTGTTGTACGTATCATAGCAACGGTTTACCTATCCCGTTTCCCTTTTTGAATGAGGAATGGATTACCCCTGCCTGCTGGCATGGAGTTTTTCCTCTCACGCAGGCGCAAAATGAAAATGCTAGTTGTTGTCCGTCGACAGAAGTCTTTGCGGTGTGTTCAAGTGCTACTTTTTGGCCAAGACACAGGTGGCGTAAGGGGATGCCAGAGTCTGCTACTAGTTCTTTGCCGTCTGCTTGGTGTATCACCAGATTTGCACAATCTCACTGCACAAAGGCCAATTTTGTGTTGTGGGTCTAATGTCTAATGGGCATTTTTGCTTTAGCAGAGCGGCCGGTCGGGTCCATCAATATTTCCAGTTTTTTTTATCAGACATAGGTGGCAACACTACTTGAAACACATTTATGGGCAGAAAAAAGTATGAGAAGTTTAAGATAAGCACACAAAAATGTAATTGCATCAAACCCAATGTGCTTCTGATTATTTTATGGATTTTTCTTTTTGTTTTTTCAGTGGCTACAAGACACTACAATTTAAGACAATACAATGAACTAAATTAAAGATCGCTAGACATGTTTTAGTTTCCCTTTACACATTTGCTGTCTATAGTGTACCCAGTTTATACAGAGAGTTTGGCTAACTCAAATAATGTGCGCCGTATTTTATACCATCATCATTTTTTTTTTCTTTGTTTATTTTATTTGTCGGTATTATTGTTATTTTGTTGTCTTTTTTGTCTATTTATTTATTTCTTTTTTCTTGCTAAAACTGCTGCTGGAACTTTCAAATTCCTTGCGGGAGTCTTCCCAAAAGGATTAATAAAGAGAAGTCTAAGTCTAACATGACTTGACAGTATAACACTCTGGGACGAATATGCTATCTTGAAATAAATCTTTCATTTTAAACAGGCATTTGCATGTTATTATCAATGTTTTTCAATTTGTAAAAGGCCCTTATGACAATATGTCAGTGTATATTTACATTCTGTATCGTAAATGGGCCTCTAAAAAAATGCCCATGTAGTGAGTGACCCCGTTGCCTAATAAGACTCTGAGAAATGTTTACCTTTCTAATATCTGCTAGCACACGTACATAACTATAGCCAATTAGCTTTGTCTGTAACGTAACAAAAACCTGCTCGTTTCGCAGGAGTGAAGCTTAATATTTAATTCAGTAAAATTATGGTACAAAAGGAGCACCAACACCACAGGTCTTTTGTTGACAATGTGGAAGCAGATATAGGAAATTTCGAAGGCAGTCGTAATATTTACCTAGCAGGCTAGGTTAGCGCTCTTGCGCTAACGTTAGCAAACGTTGGCATAGCTAGCATCAGCTAGCTGTCTAAACTTGTGAAAAGCCAAACAACATCCCCATCCAAGCTGTTTTTCACTTTCCCTCCAATATTATTATACACATAATAAAGACACCTTGACTCCATGTGACTATAGATAGATCACAATCTTTAGGGTACATGGGGTGCTAGCAAAAAAGACAACGCTAGCACAAGGCATGGCTAACTTCAAACTTCATTTGTTTCTAAAACAGTGTTAGAACTTTTTTGACAGCATGGTACACATTATTGGTATTACTATATTTGTCTATATTTGTTACTATATTTGTTATAAGTCAAAGAGAGAAATTGACATTTACCTCACACAATAGTGAATAATACTTCCTCCAGATTGCTCTTTTTACAGGATCAATTAGAACATTTGAATGCCTAGTTGGTCAAACTCTCTTTAATATACGGCTACCCTGTCCAGGGCATGCTGGGACCCTCAATAGGATATGTGGGTACATAGAATTAGTGGCAGTTTAACCGGTTTGAGAGCTGTCAAATGGGTTATAGTGTTTATCTTTTTTTGTCTCGAAAAACAATCATTTCAAAGTCATTTGAAGTCATCTAAGGGGAGTTTTGTTTTGATACCTCGTCCTGCCTCAGGCTCTTAGTCTTTCTACCACTAGGCTGTGCTGTGCTTCTGCTGTTCAGTGTGCTTTTATGTTCACTGCACACACACACCTCTCTAAATTGTGTGTGTGTGTGTGTGTGTGTGTGTGTGTGTGTGTGTGTGAGAGAGAGAGATCAAAATGTAAGTGTGATGGCTTTAGCTGGTGGGAGAGGTTGACTGCTCCTGCAGCTGCATGGACCGAATCTGGACATCAGTGTACTAGGGACACTCTCACCTTCCTCTTTCCTAATCATTGGCACCTTTGTCTCTATTTCTCTCCCTGACTTCCACATTCCCTTTTTTTCCTCCATCTCCCACTTTTACCCTATGCTCTCCCTTCCGGACAAAACAGATATTTTTTGTTCTCTTTACTGCTGACATTACAGAAATGAATCCCGAGGGCGCTCGGATAGCTCAGTTAGAAGTGTGGGTGCCCACATATAGGTCCCCCCCTCCCTCTCCCCTTTCACTTCTTAAGCTGGCCTGTCATTAAAGGCCTAAAATGCCCCAAAAATAATCTTAAAATAAAAAAATAGAATCCTCACAGTTCTGGAGAGTGTCATGTTTGGATTTTGAACTCTTGAGTTTACGACGCTCTAGGCAGAGCAAGATTCATGCCCCCTTTATGCCTGAGAAAATCTGAAAGCTGTCAATCTGACAGGAAGCCTCTGAATTACATAACAGGTGTCTTTTTGAAGATAATAGAAAACGAGCTGCGGTAGTCTGCTCCTCGGCCCTGAAACTTAGTATGGCTGACTGGGGGCAAACTAGTACGCACACCACACACGAGAAAGCATGCACTGACATAAAAACACTCAATTACACATATGTAAATGTATGAAATGAAATGGATCTGCACGTATGAAACCTGGACATACACTTGATTGGACTCGGCAGCTAAAGGTTGCCATGGTCTCTGTGGCAGACAGTGTTTTCTGGTTATGTGTCAAGTCATAGTTCACTGCATTGAGTGCTTCACTGCATCGAGTGCTTCACAGCATCGACTGTGCACTGGAGAAGCAGGATGTGAAGCATTCATGTGGACAAACAGAGGTAGAAATCTATGGAGCGTCTAACTAAAACAGTAATGAAATAAATACAATTTGAATTTAAAAAAAACAAACATGTTTGCGCTAGGAGAAATACAGATACCAGTATTATATTCAAATGTATTACAATTTAGAGGACAAATCAACAAAGTGTCCTAGTGACGCCCACTACAAGCCTCCAGAACAGCTTTACTACTCCTCGTCATAGGTTGTACAACTCTTTGAAACGCTACTTGAGGGATGAACAGCAGTCTTCCTAAAGATTGCCCTCGTTTGGTGTTTGGATGACGGTGTTGTACAGCTGTAAAATCTCCCTTGGGTGTTCAGTGGGCTGGACTGGTGACTGTGAAGGCCACAGCATATTATTCACATAATTTTCATATTCATCACTAAGGGTGTCACAATTTCAATTTTATATCAAAATTAATTCACAATGTTGAATATTGAATTAAAAAATGGAATAATCGATACTGCCACGCACCCACATCCCATCCGGTTGGCTTGTAAAGCAGCCACACAAGAGCCCAGGAACAGCATCATATGTTAATTCTACCATGGGCTTATCGGTCAGTGGTGGAACTGCACCCCGCCGACCCAGAAAAACCTTTCCCAGAGACTTTGCATGGCAAAAGAAACTTCTATATTTTCAGCAGATAATTTTTTAAAGGTAAATCAACTTACCAGCACGAAAACTTAAAGGGTCCTGGTTGAAAATGTCACATTTAAACATTTAAAAATCGCAGCAATTCAGAGTTATTAAACAAGGTGTGATGAATGTGAGCAGACCCGCCCACGTCGCCTTGCACGCCCCATTTCACGTTCTGCCAAGCGTAAAAAGCACAAGTTGAAGTGCTGCGACTTGTATCCTGTAACAGTCACAGCCACTTAAAAGAAAAGATAGGATGACAACTGCTGATGAAGAAGACCCATCGACAGAACTTGAGCTCTCCTCTTTCTCTGCAGTTGCCAGTGCGGAAACATTTTTTATTTCCATGTTTTTTATCAACAAAAAAACACAGTTGCAGTGCAAGCTCTGCTATGGGCGTGTATCATATTGTTCCACTGGCAACACGACTAACATGGTAGCACATCTCCGCAGGCACCACAAAACATAGATGTGTCTATTTAACCAACAACAACCAAAACTACTCTTCCGTTTTCATTTGGAATTAAACTTCAACAACTCAAAGAGCAGCTCTAAGCAACAGATGTCTTTAGGAAGAACATGAAAGAATGAAAAAATACATTCATTCTCAGGGGATAAAAAGTTATCTGTGTGGGACATGTTCAAATGTTGCGAAAAAGTTTAAGATACTTAATTGTTCATAAGACTACGGCTGTTTTATTGTTTTTGGTTTGTTGATTTGTGAACTTGAATGTCATATTCTGTGAAGAATGCAGTTATAGAGAAACTTATTTTCTTATTATGTCCAACTGACTATTTTTTATTTATTTATTTATTTTACCTTTATTTAACCAGAAAGAAAAACTCATTGAGATTAAAATTCTCTTTTCCAAGAGTGTCCTGGCCAAAATAAGCAGCAGCACAAACAACAAGGTTGCAGACATATAACAAATAACATATATCATGAACATAAAACACTTTATGCTGTTAATAAATAATGAGTAACAAGGTCATAAAATATCTAAATTTCAACAATAGTGAATAACAACAAGGATCGTCAGAGTAATCAATCATAACATCTACAGCCAGTGTGTTCAGCCTCCATGTCATTTAAAAGTACTTTAAAAGCAGCCGGTGAAACCATCTCCTGAAGATTCAGGACAATTTGCAGCTGATTCCAAGCATAGGGGGCCGCGTACTTAAACGCCCCTTTTCCTAATTCAGTCCGGACTTGGGGGACAGATAACAGTAATGAATCACCAGAACGAAGACAATATCTTCCTGTACCTTTCTTTATGATGTAGGTTTGAAGGTATGGGGGAAGCAGACCAAGCATAGCCTTATCAATTAGAGTGTACGAATGATTAAGTCTACGGGTGAACAATGCAGGCCAACCAACCCAATCATACAATGAACAGTGATGAGTAAGGGCTCTTAAGTTAGTAATGAACCTAAGATCTCCGTGGTAAACAGTATCCAGAAGTTTCAAGCTTTGAGTTGACAAATGCATGTATATAACATCGCCATAATCCAGCACTGACATAAAAGTGGCAGCAACAAGTCTCTTTTTGGCCTCAAAAGAAAAACATGACTTGTTTCTAAAATAAAAACCCAGCTTCAGCTTCAGTTTTCTCACCAACTGCTGAATGTGAGGTTTAAAAGAAAGAGAATCATCAATTAGGATACCAAGATACTTGAATTGAGATATGTTATTGGACTATAAATTATTGTAACATTGTAATTTATGTTAAAGGTTTTAATCTGACAATGTAGTGTGGTAAATTGCAATCAAAGGTCAGAATGCGCCCGTTCGCATTCCCAACTCGTCAAATACTGATGCTTGGTCAGTGGCTTTCATGGTCAGATAGAGACTCAAAAATCACCCT
>NC_048408.1:6715200-6718197 GCF_013103735.1 Etheostoma cragini
TAGGATATACTGGATTGGTCTCTTTATTGTGGATGTGTCCTTCCTGTATATTTTTTTTGTAATTTATAAAACTGGGCTTTCTGTATATAGGTTCTGTATGGAACGCACCAGGAAGAACAGCAGCTTGACCGTGGCGCTGTAACATGACGTATTAGGAACAGTAACGGTAGCGAGTAGTAGGAAAGACTCAAAATCATAGTTAGGCTGCGCGCTGACTGTGTGCGTCCGACTGTCCGGCAACAACGAAGGTCTTTCTATTTATTTTGAATGGGGGCGGTGCGTTTAGGCTGCGACGGGGTTAGTCGCATTGCATACAAGTCTAGTCTAAAAATGGCTTAGCATCTTAAAAAAGAAGAAGTAAAAAGTAAAAATTGAGAATTGAATCGTGCCCTTAGAAAAATGTAATTGAATTGAGGATTTGGAGAATCGGGACACCCCTGTTCATCCCACCATTCAGTAAGAACACAGAGACTAAACACAAGACTCAGAGAGGAAGCTTAAAAGGTGTCTTTAAAGGTCCAGTGTGTGTCCTTTTTCATGAATATTTACCAACACCATCAATTCCAAGAATTCCTCTTGGCTTGAAATTTTACATTTGCATCACATGAACTTGGGTAGACGCTCCATATTCATGCGTCCTCTTGAAATACATTAGCCTATAAGGGACATATAGGACATAATGCTCCGCCTTTTGAGTTTTCGTTGTCAGAAGATAAACTCACAGATGCTGCTAATCTGCTAATGGGTATCGTAGCTTCCCCGCCTTGGCAAGTTTGAAGTAGGAAACATGGAGAACTCGTATTCCAATTCTGAAATTTCAGGAACATGAGTCTTCTTTGCCCAGAAAAATAAAAATAATATTAAAAGAGCAAGAGAACTGCGTGTTGTGAGAGAGCTGATTGCAATATATGATCTCAGTGCTAGATGGGAACACATAGTTATGCCAACCTTTTCAAGAAGCTGATTGAAGGAATTAAGGAGGGAGGCAACAAGTCAACCACCGCTGGTAAACTTTAAAAAAAATTGTATTTTGCACGGCTACATGTAAACGGGAATATAAGCATGGCTTATAAGCTTATGGCTTATATTATATTCATTAGCCAAGTGAACAATTTAGTCGGAATTATTATTGTCTTTATCAGAATAAGAGCAAAACACTTGAATATTAAGTGCATGTAAACAAAGTCAGTGTAACTAATGTAACCTAATGGGGCAATTGTGCAACCTCAATGTTTGCGTGTGTGCTACTGACAGGCTCAGATTGTTACTAAAAGTGTCTAACAACCTAATTGATCATGAGGTGTGCTTCTTGTGGAGGCACACGAGCAATAATAATGTGCTGTATATGTACAGATTATTATTACTCAGTGTTGCTTTTTATTCAATTTGAATACATTTATTTACTTTGCAAGAACTTTGTGACGTTCTTATATTTTATCCATAAATGTCTGAAAAAGGTCTAAAAGTCTTGAATTTGACTTAAACTAAAAGCTGCAGAAACCCTGATAATGGTCCGGTCAGTCATGTGGAGAACTGCTCAGCTTTGTCATCTGGGTTGGCGTCAGAATGGACACAGCTGTCAAACACAAGGCCTGCAGAAAAACATCAGCATCGAGAGTCTAATAAAATATACTATTTATTGGTTTTGCTTGGTTTTCCAAATCTGACACTGTGGGCCCCCTTTCAGACTTAAACTATAGAAACCCAAAAACCTCCTTCCCTCCTTTTGGTAATAAAAATCGCTTAATTTAGCTACTTTCGTAATTTGAACAGCCCTCAAGAGCTGTGTATCACAGCCACTGCTGCAGCTGTTGGGTGGTTAACGAGTCAAACCAGCAGCCAAACTACAATAACTAACTTTTAGTTGTTGTCAGAACGCTGGCATGCCTTTTCACTTTCATCCCAGTCAGTATCTTTGCTTCACACCGGATTAAAATGACTGCAAAGTTGTTGCGCAGCAGAACGTTTTACTGATTGTGCATTGAATCAAAACCTCTGTGAAAACACTGATACTGACTTTATCAACGACATTTCATGCTCAGACCTTCATAAGGTTGTTCATGTATTGTTTGTGTATGTTGTACCTGTGCTGTTAGTCCATATGAAATGTTTTACTTGAAGGTGTGGCGACAAAACGTCTGTAATAAAGGGATTGAAAGTGTGCAGGATTTATTTATTTATCTAAATTAAATTATCAATAAAATAGAATGAAATATATATTTGAGAAACATGACAAATGATAAACGCGTAAATTTGACTTATTATTTCAGCACTCCTTATACTACAGAAGGGCGTGTTTCATCCCTCAATATCATTGTTAATACCATCTACCATCTGCCATCAATACCTCAACCATTTCTTACATTTCTGTGTATTAGAGTCTGTGGAAGGTACAAAGTATGTTTTAGATTAACACAGCGAGACAGGTATTACTAAAAGTGTCAGTGCTCAGTAATCATGACTTGCATAGGTAAATTGATCTACTGCTTCATCATGGTGTCACAAGAGCGGGCTGTTCATGTTTCTAGGTGCAAATTAACCCTTCGCTCTTCTGTTTCTCTTTCCTCTCTTCTCCCCTTCTAATAAGATCCTCTGTTTGTGTCCTGACTGAAACAAACCCCTCCTTCCACAGCTTGAGAAATTGAGAGAGAGAAAGATGAAAGGTAAAGATGACATCATGGTTGGATTCTGCAGTGAAGGCTCATGTGTGAAAGAAAGCACTGCAGCACAATCTCAAACCACAGTGGAAAAGCTCAGTCACACACATGTATACACTAATTCACGCCCCGTCTTAGCCGTGCTCCATCACCTTATTGAATTCTCACACTCCTGTGTCCCACGGTTCACCTGCATATGATGGCAAGTAGAAGGCGAGCCGACACCTGCCTGGATTCATCCTCTGCTTGCTCTACTCTCTCCGGTCGCTGTGACAACAACAGAGTGACAGGCAAAGGTCAGAGAGAGGAAGGATTGCATTAGTGGCCACTCCCCCCCCCC
>NC_048408.1:6718297-6726024 GCF_013103735.1 Etheostoma cragini
TAGGATATACTGGATTGGTCTCTTTATTGTGGATGTGTCCTTCCTGTATATTTTTTTTGTAATTTATAAAACTGGGCTCTAGTATCAGCTAGACACAACACAATTTTTCTTTTGCAAATAGTAATTTATAAGCACTGTAATGCACACTGGCTCAATTCAATACACCAAGAGTTTTTTCTGCTACAGCCTTACTTGGTCTGATGTGACAACAGCGGATGGCAGCCAACTATATCCTTGACACTCCACTTCCAGGATTGTTCCTGTACCACAGGAAATTCTGCCAGATACATGTATTTTCACTGATATCCGGTGGATTTCTGAAGAATATGGTTAACTGCTCCTCAGATCTCTGCAGGGTGAATCCGGACAGCTAGCTAGACTATCTGTCCAATCTGAGTTTTCTGTTGCTATTTTACAGTGACTCCTTGCAGAATTTAGCGCCGCCCATGACGATTGTGATTGGTTTAAAGAAATGCCAATATACCAGAGCATATTTTTCTCCCATCCCTGAATGCTTTGTGGACTAGCCAGACCCTCCTCCACTCCACAACGTGTGGATGGTCATGCAAAGCGAGACTAATATCAGCCAATGACTCATACATATTTACCACCACCATCTATTCCAAGTATTTCTCTTGGCTTGATATTTTACATTTGCATCGCATGAACTGGGGTAGACATACGGGATATATTGTTCCACCTTTCGCTTTTTTGCTGGGACATGATAAAGTCACAGATGCTGCTAATCTGCTAATGGGTATCGTCGGCAATGACAGGCCGACGCAAACCGAGCTACAACGAGTATATTGAAATGCACGCTATGCCACTATTATTCTGAATATGGCAATATTCTGAATTTGACACAAAACAGCATATTCTGTTTGGATATTCCAAATCAGGTTTCATGCAGAATGTAGCATTTTTCTTTATTAAGACATGTTTGACATGGCAATATTATTCAGTTTTAGGAGCATTTTTTGGACATGCATACAGTGCATTTGTCTTAATTGGGGCTTTTACCCCAGTTTGTGAACATAAATAAGAGATGCAACTTCAGATATATTTTGCTGTGTGACTGACACATTAATATATTGTGTATATAATCACAAAACACTTCTTTGTACTTGTGCCAGTGTTTCACCATGTTTTAGCATGTCACACAATACTATTTCAGTGGTTTCTCTCAAAAGTAAAACATGAAGTAAACACAGCTTACCTCACCAAGAGACATTTTCCTGTTGCTGGTCTCTTTGCGTCACTTAATAATGTCTTAATTAGGGCCACCGTAACGCTCGTAGAACACATACAACATAGCCGCACAACCTCATACTGTTGCCTTTGACTCATCAAATCCACGCATACAACAATCTGGATGACTGATGGGCTTCAACAGGTTTTTTTATGTTGCTGTGTCATGTGTGTAATGTTGGGCCACATTTGGTCTATTTGTCATCATCTCCTAGATGAAATCCATTACTCCCCCTCCCCCTTCACACACACTGATGGGAAGACATCCACTGGTAATGGGACTCTGAGGAGCTGCCTGAGGCATGCAGTAACTGGCTATTTCCAGACCTCTCCACTCTGTCTGAGTGCTTTGCACTGAGCGGAAGTCACTAATTATGTTCCCTCTCCTTCTACAGCAGTCACCGGTACAGTGTTCGTAGAAGTCACCGTGTAGTTCAAAGTTTGTCTTGCTCTATTGCACACAGTTTACTGGAAGTATCAGAAGGGGTTTGACCATAGCTTGTTAAAAAAAAAAAGGGACAAAGCTTTCGGGGCCTAAAAAAGTACAGCCAAGGCGGAAGTGCCCTAAACCTGCTTTCTTTTTCAATTGCCGGCAGGGGGCGACTCTGCTGTTGGCAATTTTTTAAGAAGGGAAAAAATGACCCTCCTTCTCAGTTGTTAGGTTTATCCTAGTAAAATTTCACAGTGAGTTTAAAACTCAAAAAGTAGTTTCAAGTCTTCTTCATTCCAGCACGTGACATTACGGCTTCTACTTCCACTGTTTTTACAGTCTATGGGTTTGACTTGCATTTCTGTGTAGCTGACGTTTATCCATGGCTGCTTTTAAGACGGTCTCCCAGCAGAGCCGCTAACGCTAAAAACGCCTTCCATCACAGTACTGAAATGCTCTGTGGATATTGGATGTGTACAATTTCCCCACTAAGAGGCAATAAATGTGTCTCCAGTCTCCATTTTGGGTTTCCATACATCCCACTGCCTGTGTTGTGCCGGGCAGTAAGACAGGAAATGTAAGATCTGCACTCCCAGATTGAAAAAACAGATGAAATTGCAATGTGAGTGATAGGTGATGGGAGCCTGCATGGATAGACTGAGAGATTGAAGAATTGTGTGTGTGTGTGGGTGTGTGTGGGTGTGTGTGGGTGTGTGTGGGTGTGTGTGTGTGTGGCGGGGGGGTGTTAGTGCGGATATTGAAGACCTGCATATATTTGTGTGTACGAATTTGTGTGTAAGAAGCAAGGGTGTGTGAGTGAGAGATATTGCTGATGTGTTTTTTTGTGCAGGTATTGAATACCTGCATATATTTGTGTAGAAGAAGCAAGGATTTTTAGTTTTTATTGTTTTGTTTGTTTTAGCGCTGCAGTCTGCAGATGCAAGAATGTATTGTGCACCGCAGCAGGCCATAACAAAGTGTGTGTGTGTTGTTTTTGATGAGTTTCCACTTTTTTTAACTTGTCTTTTCTCGCCTTCTTGTTCTTCTGACTTTGTTTGTCCTCACTGACTGTACGTTTTTTTGTCTGTCACCGCCGTCTCTCATCCATCCATCTATTTCCACCCCCACCCCACCCTGCTCAGTCTCCATTCTCTGAATTATTCAGGGCTGCAGAGTTGGAGTATTTTTGGTTGTTGTCACCTCTCCAGTAACAAAAACACACTCCACATAAGCGAGCACGCACACATAAACACTCACACATGCAGCTGTGCTAACATGCACGCACACACACAAACGAAGATGCCTACAGCACACTTCTTTTTTACCAGACTGTAAGACTGTTGAGACTTGCTAACTACGAAGGAATATCCTTAGCAGAATTTCGCACCATCACTGTGCTCCACCCTGTCTCTGCTCTGCTATTTCAGCTATGAATAATAATATGTCTCACTTTTCTGTGTCTTCCAGAGCCAGCCAATGTGTGACTGTAAAGTAGTGTGTGAGGAAAGACATAGTTTGGAAACTATACATTTTCAGTGCCTGTTTTTGGTCACATGTTTGCCCATTCACTTATAACAAAGTTCTTGTATGTGCTGAGTTTTTTGTTTAGACAGTTACTGAAATTACTTTGGGAGTCATTAAAAGCTGCTGTTGCAGCACATGGGTATACCATCCAAAGGCCAGATTGAAATGTGTAAACAACACTAAGCTATATATCAGGTCTTAAAGCTCCCAGCCTCCACTGCATCCACTGGGCACCAGGCATCATCAAATGCTGCTTTTAAAGCTGCATTAATTGATCTTTATGCCACTTGGGGGGGGGACCAGAAGTATCTGAAAGCATAATACTAGCCGTGTTTTCATTCAATGTTCAGGCAAATTTCAACTTTTGAAATGTCACAAAAACAAAATCCTTTTTTGCCTTTTTTACTTCAACTGTTTTGTATTGAATTAACTATGCTAGAGTGTAGTTTTGTGAGAAGTTGTCACTTTAGGCTTTGTCTGGCTGTGATCTGTTAGTAAACCGAGCAGAAGAAGTTGATGTCTTTAGGAATATAGTTCAAATGGGCAAATCTGAATTGTTCTTTCATGTCAGCTAGTACTGACCATGTTTTATTCTGCCCGGAGACGAATAGACAGAGAACTGTTTTTCACACTAATTATGCAACACTCAGAAATTTCCCCAGAAGCAGAGAGTTTTCATACTAAGAAACAGGTTGCGTACCTACAGTATGTACGTAGGTACCTGAAGACACGCCTGCCGTCCACCTCTCGAAAAATGTAACTACACGTTGTGGCAACCCATGTTCTTTGAATGTACTGATTTCCTGGCTGTCCTTCCCCATAAAAAAAATAAAAAACTTGACATGAAGGAGAGGGTTAACTTTTCCGGCCACAGATTTCCCACCGAGGTTGGAAAGCACAGAGGAGACAGTCATACACATCAAAGGAAGCTTGAGCACCTGCACGTTTTCTTCCTCATTTTTCCGAGGAGCTTCTTTTTTATAAATAAATATACAGTATACAGTGGCTTGAGAAAGTTTACACACCTAGGCTAAAGTTGATTAAAAAGCGGAATAAAAAAACATCTTTTGGATGTTGATCTTAATGCCTTAATTAAAAAAAGTTAGGAAAATCCAACCTTTTAATGACTTTGTGAATGAATGTTTTGTAAATAATTTTTTTCTTTCCTTTAAATACAGGGGGCATACGTATACACACCCCTATGTTAAATTCCCATAGAGGCAGGCACATTTTTATTTTGAAAGGCCAGTTATTTCATAGCTCCAGGATAATATTCATCCTGATAAAGTTACAGCTAATAAGCTGGGGGGGGGGGGGTGTAGTTTAATTTCAAAGGCCAAGGGAACTTTATCAGGATGCATATTATCCTGGAACCATGAAATAACTGGCCTTTCCAAATAAAAATGTGCCTGCCTCTAAGGGAATTTATTTATGAATTGTATGTCATGAAAAACAAATGTTTTCATTGAATTAAAAATCAAAATATCCAGTCGGGAGATTGACTTTCGTTGAGTTCCGATTTAAAATAAATTGGTAAGGAAGTCCGAACCTATTGTTAAAAAACATATTTTTTTAAAATAATTATAAGAAATGCCGTTTTTTTCCCTCGAGACCCTGCTCCCCAAGATGTCTGTCCACGTTCTTGAAGGGAGACACATTGTTTATCTCACTATGCCTTTAAAGTCAGTGCTTGCTCCACCACAAACACACACACACACACACGCACACACGCACAAACACACACACACACGCCAGCCCTGCTATTCTCTTAAAGAGATTGAAGCGCACACCAGCTCAAGTATAAACTTCAGGCCACTTGCGTAGGCTACATCGAAAGCTCTCCTCTGAGCCTCCGCAGGACAATAGATCAACTTTAGTGAAGTTGAGATTGACACTACTTCCTTATGGGAACATCCAGGAAGCATCCAAACAGCCGATCAGTCATGTGAGTTAAATGTTCGCTACAACAGAACATTTTCAGCAAAGGCATATATATCCTTTACATATATCCTCATCTCACATAGCACAATCAACTCTTTTTCCGACTGCAAAAATAATTGCTATTGAATTTGTTTAGAATCCATCCAGCTTTTCTAATACGATAATTTAAAATGCTCATAAAAATATGTGAATGCGAAGACTCACGAAGTTGATTGATGTTTCTTATGATCTCAAGTGTGAGGATTTACAGATTTTCTTTCTTTTTATATCTGTGTAAATTGAACATCTTTGGTTTTGTTGTTCAGCCAAAAACAGTTTGAAGTAATCTTGGGCTTAAGGAAACTGACAGGTGTTTTTCACGGTTTTATGATGTTTTTTTACAATTGAATTGATCACATTATCAATATTAAGTGGTAGTTCCAGCCCCTTGGATAGCAGTGGTACACAGACATTTCCCTTTTTGTTCTTCTTAAACAAGATTCTCTGTGGAGCAGCTAACGTCACATTGACTTGACACTGATGGGAACACAACACATTGTGTTTAGTGTAATTGGAAGGAAACAGACAAGTCTTAGAGGAAAAAGTGAGAGTAAGAGTGAAGCTTACTGCCATAAAACAGACATGGACAACTGACTGGGTAAAAGATCCGTGAAGATTGACACCGGCTGTACCAGTCTGCTTGTGAAACCTTTCTTAACGTGCAGAGAGGATGTGAATGATTTCAACCGCTTCCCTTCAGGCCCCGAGGCTGTCTAAATGTTAATATATGGCTGTCTGACATTCTGGTGCTTCAGCCACTGGACTCTCAACCTCCACAGAGAGATTGGAGGAAGGTTGGAGAAAGTCGAAAGAGCAGCCCTGGGGTGGATTTGAGGGAGAGAGGTGGGAGGCACAGAGATCTGGAGGAAAGGGTTTAATGATTAGAAAGGATTTGGTGTGAAAACAGTAAGTGAGGGGAGCTGGATTCCATGGAGAAGGAGAATTATAAAAATGATTTGGAAATTGACGAAGGGATATAGAAAGGAGGAATGATTTGAGTAGGCTGGCATAGCTGCAGGGCCTATGGGGCTTTGGAGGGCTGGAGAATAAAGACCTGCCCCAGGCCACCAGACCAAAGCCAGAACTCGGACACCTTTGTGCGTGCGTGTGTGTGCGTGTGTGCATGTCTGTTTGTGTGTGTGTGTGTGTGTGTTTTTGTGTGTGTGTGTGTGAGAAAGAGAGAGAGAGAGAGAGAGAGACCTGAATATACCAAATGGCCCTGCAGAGAGCCAGCAGTGCACATCTGTTCACCTGTGCATTCACACATTGCCAGGGACTGTTGGCCAGAAGAAACCAGTTCTTATCTCATTAGGCGTCAGTCTGTTTTTTTTTTCTTTGCTCCACAGCAACACAGTTCGGACATTTTTTTTCAATTTACAGTTTTTTATTCTTCCATTTGGTTGAGTGGAAAATTTTCTCTATTGCATTATTTCCAAGGTTTGTTTAGGTTCACACTGCCTGATTAGGTATAACATTTGGGTTTTAAAATGTGGGGTCCTTTCTAGCGTCTGCCTCAGTGACATTCCCTCTGACTTTAAAGGAATAGTTTGATATTTTGGGAAACAGGCTTACATTACTTTCTTACCACAATAGGATAATCTCTGTACCTTGTACAAAGCTGGAGCCAGCAGCATGTAAGCTTGGTATCTAAAACTGCCGGCTCCAGCTCCTACACAAATGAAATAAATAAAAGGCAAAATGGTGGTGTTAGCTCAGTTTATTGCTAGCAACCTAATTGGCTTGCATGCTTGCAGCTAGATGATACTGTGTTATAACACACTGAATGGACACATTTTAGTAGGAATTAATTGCTGAAAGGTTTTGATACCATGGCATGAAGCTTTGTCTTCTTGATTGTCATATTTCTCCAGCCAGACATTCGGAACAAAGTAATGGAAAGTCTTGCTGGACAACAGGATGCTGGATGTAACTTTTGCTGAACAGTGGCCACTGTGGCTACATGAGATAATGATAAATGCTAAAACGCCTGCCTAACGTAGTACAAGAAGAGAAAATCATCAAGTCAGTGAATTGTCTGTCACAAAGCAGTATCAGGCCAAAGCCCACCAAGGAAGGGTACATTTAATCCTTTTTAATTCAGTTAATTAATTAATTTTAAAGTATTCTGCAATTCATCAGAATAGTTGTTGAGACATAAGTGGTGGACCAACCAGCCAACAGAATGAAATTGTTGCTATTGAATGCTGAGCCAATGATCATGAATACTGATGAGACAAAGTGGACACATTATTGTGCTTTAAATAAGTTTTAAAAGCACTCCTTCAGTTGGCGCACTCTCCTGTATATCTGTGATGCATGTGTCCCACTGAGTGAAACACACACACACACACAAAACACAAAACGTCTGGTTGCTAACGCTGACTGGATTGAATGATAACTTCAGCAAGCGGCTCTAAACACAAGTAAGGCATACATGGTGCACTTTTGTCTGGTACATGATAAATGTTAAATGTAAATGTGCTGTATTTATATAGTGCTTTTCCAGTCTTAACAACTGCTCAAAGCGCTTTTACATCTACAGGGA
>NC_048408.1:6726309-6743604 GCF_013103735.1 Etheostoma cragini
GCTGCTCTCTGATATCACTGCGATAGCAACTCCGCCCAGCTCCAAGTAGGGAGAGAGGGAGAGAGTCTGGTGTGTGTACGTCCAAACCTCAGTCAGGTGGCGCTGAATAAAACTCCCACAGAACAACATCGGCATTACTTAATCCTATGACCAGTGTTTCTAACAGCTAATCGGCCAGTGTGATACACGTAGAAACGCGAATATTGGCCCGATAAATCGGCCAGACGATTAATCGGTCAATCTCTAGTGTGTTGATTTTTCTTTGGTTTATCTGACATAGTGGCTTCGCTTTCTTAGGTCTTTGCCAGCGTGACCTTAGAGCAGTTTGATCAGAGGAGACCAGGTTTATGAATTCATAAACAGCTTCACTGAAACAAAGCATTGATCAAAAGTTTGTGTGTGTGTGTGTCACTTCTGTTAAATGCTGTAAGGAAGAAAACAGCACAAATTTGCCAGAAAAAATTAAACTTGACTTTATTTTTTTCTAGCTTTTGCCATTATGACAACAAACCTTAACAGTGTTTCCTTCCTCCAGTTTTCAGAGATTTGACTTAATTTATTTATTTATTGTCTTATATTATTTATCTACAAAACACAACAATCCAAGGGATACCAAGTTAAAATAACAAGGTCCCATAATATTTAAAGATAAACATGTCACAAAAAAAATGATCATTATTCATTCATTTTTGTCAGGCTTGTCTAAGTACGGCCGAAGTATAAGAAACGAGCCTTTGGCGACAGTACAGACTAAAGGCACTATAAATGAGAAATTGCATCTTTTGCATTGACATGTTGCAGGTTAACTAGACTATATTGTTCAACTGCTGCTGTTGGTTGAAAAGTTTTGTATTTTATTAATGCTTAAGTTAAAGACTGTTGAAATCCCGTGCAAACCTTACTGTAACAAAAGATTGACATTCTCAAAAGCTATGATAGAAAATGCTATGGGACAAACATCCCAATTGCTACAGTAATAAATTCAGGCTGAATGGCCTCGTAAAGCTGTATGGTTTGTATAGAAATGTCATCAGGATATTTTAAAATTAAAGTCAGACTTTGACAATAACTTCAAGACAGAAATGACAGAGACTGGGATGTGGAGGAATAAAAAGACACTCCTGCACATATGAAACCTAGATAATGCTAGAATGGTAAAGGGATATAAATAACCAGATTGATTATGGTCTATATAGCATTTTAAATATGAAATCAGGGGCTAGTGTGCATGTAAAGTGTCGGACTATGTGATGGTTACAAAACACAGATGTTGAGTGAAGTTGAATATGGTTGAATTAACTATAATTACATTGTTTGAAAATAAAAAGATCAGTCCCCTCAATGGATGTCTGGGCTAAACATCCGCAGCAGCTGTAAATATAAGAAAGAAAGGTCCTAATATGGAGCCATGGGGACCCCCTTTAATAACCCTAAATTCTCACTTAGGCCTGTTCCCTAAACAAAAAGAAGTTTTCTTATGTTGGGCCCAGAGTTCAGACACCGTAACGTCCTAATGCTGCCTCAGAAATATTTGTACAAAAAACTGTCTCACACAGTAATTTATGTTGTTTGTCATCTTTGGCTGCAAACAGAAGAGCGTGGTTTGTTCTGTTTGAAGTCAGTATCAAGTAACTTTTAATTTGAAACTTCAGAAGAACGTGTTAAGTGTGTAAGGAAAGTAAAATGTGTTGTCTTTTTTGCTTGCTTTTTTTCTCTTTCCCTCGTCCTACCTCTCCTCTTCCACAGGCCGACTGTCGCTCCAGAGAATACCTTCGCACACACTTTCCAGCTTCTGATACATGAAACAAGGAATGAGGTAAGTGACAAAAAACACCATACATACATCATAGACCTGTGAGTTCTCACACTCCGATCAACACACTCACAAATACACACACACACACACAAACACACACAAATAATAACTTTTAGGCTGTGTGGTACTTTGGCACATGGTGATAGAGGAGTGATTTACACAGGCTTAAAATAGGCTTAAAAGACACAGCAAGTGACTCATCAAGGAATTTCCCCAAATCCTAAAGTAAAGCCAACTTTTTTAATAGAAACCCAATGCATTCTCATCTAATTTACTGTTTAAATTAGGTACATTTATTGTAGAGGAGGATAAACCTTCCGGTGTCTTCAGAAAACTGAAGATTGTTTCTGAATTTGCCAGAAATTTGTCTTTCTTCTCTCTGTCTTCTTAGCTAAAGCAAAGTAGAGACAGAGGAAAGATAAAACAAGAGAATAGTTTAAATCAAACCATACATCACAAACACTGTAGTCTACATAGCACAGGTCATAATCGATCTGAGAAAATTATGTTTATGCCTCCGTGACGGTGACAGTTCAGTGGTTGAAGGCATTATGTTTTTCGGGGTCATTTGTCCGTACGTCCATCGGTCAATCGGTCAATCTGTCTATCCCGTTGTTGTGAATAACTGGACGCCCTGGTGAGAATGCATTTTGAATTTGACACAACCATCCACTTGGACTCAAAGATTAACCGATTAGATTTTGGTGTTCAAAGGTCAAGATAGAAAATAGATATACTGTGCTTCTGGGCTAAAGATCTCAGTGAAGAATTCATGTTATGCCAAAAAATACACGTAATACTTTATCAAATTCAAAATTCCTAACATTAGCTTGTTCAAGGTAACTAACATACTCTAAATACTTTGGATTACTATTGGAATACTAAAAAATGTATCTTGGTCAGCCCATTTGTGTGGGTCACTCTGAATATGAAGGTATACTTTGCCAATGTTGGATCAGCTCTGTGTCATTTTAGTGCTCCATGGACAACTCGTGCACTGGTGTCAGGGAGGGAAGCCAAACTTTGTTCATCAAACTGTTGATCTACACACACTGCCCACACTAACATGACACAGAGCTGGATTTAATTCAGCAAGTAGCCTATGTCTTTAACTCTATAAAGGCAGGGTTGGTAATGTCGAAAAGCTAGCAAGATCTAAATGTAACATCTCCTCGGAGCTCCGTCTCTTTTTCACTCCTTTTTCAGAGCCCATACCTAGTTATTACCTAGTTATTTCTTGCTGTTGGGTGTAAAGACCATTTCAAAAAATATTTATAAAAAGTATATATTGGAAATACAGTAGTTACTAACCCTGCCTTTAAATGTTCTTTACCGAACTGCAGCTTATTGTTGTCTTGGCTGGGAGATTACGAATGTAATACACTTATACTATCTTGATGGATAGATGTGATTATCCTAGCCATTAGCAAATCTGATGGGATGTAGTTGCATATAATGTTGCAGATGTTCAATGAGTAGACCATTGCAGTCCCCACTACTCCAGGTTTGACATTGTTTTTTACAGCACTTGTGATATTATTAGGGAGATCGTTGCATTAAATGATGAAAAAATGCTGCAGCTTGCCTTTGCCACCTTTTTTCTTGAAACTTGCTAAACAACAAACAAAACCAGTAGCCTGCTATCGGTACAATGTATAGTAGGCAAACACTCTAAATAATGTTTTAATGGGATCTTAAAATAATACTAAAAAGACAGTTATGGTTGATCTACAGATATCTTTGGCTCTTGCACACATAACATCCCACAGGCCCACTTAATTAATATTTCTGGCTACGCTACTGTGGTACACAATCCTGTTGCAGCAGAGGGTAAAGTTTAAGAGTTTAAGAGCCTTTGAGAAGTTCTCAAGTGCATCTTTGAAGGGGTGTAAACAGGTCATAGGTGAGCCAAGGATGCCTGTGGTTTAATAGAGACACACAAGCAGAGAGAGAGAGAGATGCAGCAATGAGGAGAGAAAAAGTCTTTGATCCTTTGATTTTTATCTGAAATAACAGGCAGCGCTGGTCAGTTCTGCCCTACCTTCCTCATTACCGATCAAAGCCGTGGACCGTTTGCACGCTCAGATGCATTGAAAACTCAATTATCGTTTGCTCTCACCCTCCAATGCCAAGTATTTTTCAAACGTGCACAGAATTCAGAACTGAAGTGCAGCAACTCCCACTCACAGTTTGTTCACAGTTACTTACACGCAAGGCAGCTCACAAGGGTGTGTGCTCTGCACTCTCATATCCCTCAGTGTACATAACATAATGGGATGTCCGTGTTCATCCACATTGAAGCTCCCTGACGTGGTGAATCCTCCCAGCGCGCTCTGCTCTTTGATCAGCCTCTCTACAAAGAGACTGAGACAGGGAGAGAGGCTTTGTGCTGAGTAGGCAAGGTTGGAGTGGGTTTGTATAGGCCTTAACCCTGCTTTACCCTTCCTTCCTTCGCTCATTTAACAGGCTGCAGGCACACAAACACACACTTTGGGTGTGTTTCAAACAGCACTGTTTCTAAACTACCTGAAACGCCTCACCCACATGAAAAATGTCTTAATTAGTCATGTCACTGATTGAGAAGGCCAGCCCAGTTTTTCATGGGTGCTGCCTGAGTAAGCACAGCCTGCGCAGCATCTTTTGAATTTGATTGACCAATCACAACAGAGTAAAGAATGTATTGTACACCCTAGCAGACTGTGTGTGTGTGTGTGTGTGTGTGTGTGTGTGTCTGTATGTCAGTATTTCTTTCTTTTTTTTAAACTTTCATTTGGCACACTGGTTTTTGTAGGTGTTGCTAAACTTATAATACAATGATAAAGTTAAACTCAGACGTCATGGCGGACCTCATCATTTACACAACCACAAGTAGGAAATGTCTTCAAATTCCCTTCTGTGGCATTTTAGCATCCAAAAGAGCAAAGCCTATCACAGAAAACATAAAAAACATTAAACAATTGGTAATCAGACCAGTTGTGGCTCGTAATCAATAAAATGTCATATTTTTTTTAACACTTAATCAGAGAGGACACAGTCCATTCAAAAGTGTGATAATACACTGGTAAAATTACATTGTTGCTTTAAAATGAACAGTTTCTCAGTAATTCAGTTTGAATTTCTTTATTGTTAGCCCCCAATTTGAAATGTTCTTTATTGAATAAATGATTGCGTAATGGTCAGTGTGCGGGACTCTTTCTAAGCTACTGATCTGCTACTTTTGGTCACATCCTATGCACCTGCCTGACAAAAGAGGTGTGCAAAAAGCTTTTCTAAAAACAAAACATTTTTGTCTCTCACCTTGGATCTTCCTCATGTGCCCTCTATGTGTGCAATGTTGCATCCAATTGTCATTGGACACGTGGGCACACAGTTTACTATATCTTTCTGATAGAATCAGTCTTTGCTGTAAAGTACAGGGCTGCTGAACTTATTCCAGCGTTCACCTGCAGGTAGTCTCTGGGAGCGAGAGGCTCAACAGCCGACAGTGAGTTGTGTCCCTGGGTGGCAGAAGAAGAGAAATAGTTTCTGTCTGTGTCAAAGAGAGAGGAGAGAGAGAGAGACATGAAAGACAGAGCAGCAGGAGTGGAGATGAAGAGATCTGAACAGGGGGGAAACAACAGGGGTGCAGGGGAAGAGCAAGAATGTGAAAGAATCAATGTGTATGTAGGAGAGAAAAGAAAGGAATCAAGGAAAGAGGACACAAACTTCTCTGTGGTTTTGAGTGACATACTGCTTGTTTCGGGATTTAACTTCCCCTTCTGCTATTAATTGCTGTTATTGCTGAATGGCCATGTGATTTTACTTAACTATAGAAAACAGTACTTCAACCGGTCAATTTTCAACATGGCAGGTAGCTTCTACCTGTTCACTTCTACCCTGCTCTTTTGCTGTCTCCATAAAAGGATTCGTCCATTTACACACAGCAAAAACAACAGCTACAAATTAGATTTTGGACAAACTCATTTCAGTCATGTTCACAGAGGCCATCAAGTATTTTTTTCAACACTCAAATACTGGTACTTTGGTGTTGTACTGTTTTAAGTTACACTATAAAGTACACAGTAGTTAATCAGTGGAATTATTCTAATTATACCAATTATTTGTAATATGGTTAAAAAACAGGTTGGGTTAAAGCAACAGTTGGTAAATATAACATATTTGCAGAAAATATATAACATGGAAAAAAGTAACTATCCTCTGCCTCCTCCTGGTGCTCCTAATAATGAAGAATAAGAGCAGAGGAGTCTCTAACAGTGTCAATTACTGCTCGTGAATTGTGATCAAACTGTCAAACTACGCAGCACTGATCATCAAGATTCTGTTACTGCATTGCCTATTTTTCCCCTCAAATGTTTTCAGAAACCTATTTTTGGGTTTGGCTGTAAAATGACAAGGTTTGTGACCAAGTCCAACCAAAGCCCAGCACCACCCTCCTGCCTACCGTCCCAGCATCCATTTCACAACTAAACAGTAACTAAAATGTTTCTGACAACAATTAAAGGAGAGAAATAGGCAAGGTAGTATAAGAGTCTTGACATATTATTATTATTATTATTATTATTATATTCATATTTGATCAGCGCTGCCTATTTTTGAACTAAGTTCCCAAGCAGTCATTAACACTATGTTAAAGACTCCTCTGCTCTGATTTTTTTTTTCTTTATGCCATTAGGAGCACCAAGAGGAGGCAGAGGAACGTGTTCACAGGTTATCTGATTCATGTCATACTGTCAGAATATATTGACAGTTTGATCAAATATGACAAAAAGTTATTTTTCTAAAAGTTACCTGCTAGTCTAGGTGTGAGTCTATGTGTCAGCCTTGTGTCCCCTCTATCTTTGTTTTAGTATCTCAGTCTCTCCAAATGTAGTAATGTGTGTATTTCTCCCAACCACAGGACATATAGGCACAGAGCTGATTTTCCCAAAACAGTAACTTTAGTTATTTATTGCTTATAGTATGTGTGAGGCAGATTTCAATACCATGCATTCAATACCATCACATGCAGTCCCAAACTATCGGTAAGCCATCAGGAGAGTCCTCAGTTTCAATCTCCTTCATGCTGTTGTTCAAACTAATACTGGCCTTTTCCAAAACATTTTTAAAATGTCATGGAAAACGTTGTAGAGGCAGTGGGCCTAAGGTTGGAGCGATGAGCTCTGTTGGGAGCAGACACTCTCATTAAAAAGTAATAGTGCTACAAGGACACAGGTTGTTGCTAGAGCTGCTATTCAGCTCGTATTAACTGGAGGACTAAAACCTTCCCCGCCTGTTCTTTCTTAACTTCCATGTTTGTCACTGAGGCTGATTTATTAACCCATTGTGCCACTGTGGATAAAGGTGTGCGCACATGTTTTTCTCATAGGTCACGTCGTGTTGTTCTTCGGATGGCTTGTTCAGTCAAGAATAAAATATAACTGATGTGCCTAGTTTGAAAAACAAATGCATACAAATAAGTTATTTCTATCCTTTCATGCAGTTTTGCTTTTTGGACAAACCCGCTTGAATTATATTTTGGCTTTTTTTGGGGGGGGGGTTGTGTTATCTTTGACATCCATTTATCAATTTTGCTCAAGTTATTCAGCAAAAATGTTTTCCACACGATAACTGTTACTTTGTGTGCATAATTTGAAAGCCCAAAAAGTGTGTGTGTGCGGGGGGGCTACTCCCGTGGGTACTGCTGGGCACTGTAGTCCCCTTCATTCTGCATTATATTTATTGGTTTGATTTGCTAACCAGAGTTATGTTAAGTCTATATCCACGACGTTCCACTTCCGGGATTGGTCTGTTGCTAAAGAAAATTAGGCCGGATATCTGTGTTGTCATTTTAAACTGTGGTTTATTTCTGAGGACTATGGTTACCTGCTCCTCAGATCTCTGCAGGGTAAATCCAGACAGCTAGCTAGACTATCTGTCTAATCTCACTTTTCTCTCACACAACTAAAACAACTTTAGTAAAAATGTTTCACCAAAACAAGTTCCTTTCTGAGGCTTTTTTGCAGAGAAACAGTCGCTCGGTCTGGTCTTAGCACCACCAAGACAGTTGTGATTGGTTTGATATGATAATAACCAGAGCATGTTTTTCTCCCATTACGGAATGCTTTGTGGACTAGTCAGACAGTCCTCCACAGCGCTGTGAAAGAAGGTCTGGCAAAGCGAGGCAAGGGTTATGTTAACGTGATTCTATGTAACTTTTACAACTTCACTTTGAACAGCAGCAACTTTTGCAACCAGTTTGGTTAGTAAAGCCAATTGGAAAATAGTTAATGCTTAAATGTAAATGCCATTTAACAGTAGCACAAGTAACGAAGAGTCATCAAGTCGGAGAACTGACTCAGCAGAGTTAGTTACAAAATCTAAATGTAACATTATCCACCATATGCTAGGAGTCACACCAGACCACATAAGGCAATGACAGCAATACCCCTGAGTGTATAGAAATTAGCAGCTGATTAACTTTTCATTTGTAAGAGAATGTTTTATTTTGTTTTAAAGTGCACATAGTCCTGCTTTAAGGTTTGAGTTAATCAGATATTGTTAAATAGTAAATATAAGTGAACTCAGCATTTCAAAGTTTGCGTGTGCGTGCGTGCGTGCGTGTGTGTGTGTGTGTGTGTGTGTGTGTGTGTGTCCTGCAGGGCTGTAGCCTCTGGTTGTGTGTGTCAGGTGCTCGGCCCAGACTGTGGAGCAAACAGTTCGGATGCCAACTCTGCTTCTAGGGGACAGTAAATAAAACATGTTCAGGTGACTCAGGGGCACAAAGCTTTAATGATCTTTTTTTTCTCTCTCTATCTGTCTCTTGCCTTCTCTCTGTTCTCCACTCTCATTCTTTCCCTCACACACATACACAGTGGGCAAAAGTTAATGTGAAGGCTGACAGGATAGGTTCGCAATTGTTCAAGTCTGTCTTAACCTTGTGAGGTATGAATGTTGATGCTGCTTGCTGTTATCATTCCCTCTTTTCAAACAGGCCATTAAAAGATGAATTTCTTACATGCTTCTAATGTAAGAGGGACACACAATGACAAAATGTATTATACATTACATGGTGAAGATGTATCAAACCAGCTTAATCCTTTTAAACAAAACTAATCAATATTTTTATATCAACAGTGGATCAAATGGGTGCCCAGATAGCTCAGTTGGTAGAGCGGGCGCCTATATATAGTGGTTTACTCCTCAACGCAGCGGGCCCGGGTTCGACTATGACCTGCCCTTTGCTGCATGTCATGCCCCTCTCGCTCCCATTTCATGTCTTCATCTGTCCTGTCAAAATAAAGGCCGAAAAATGCCCAAAAATTAATCTTTAAAAAACAGTGGATTAAATGACTACATGTAATGTGAACAGGGTTACTCAATGTAAACCCACAGGCCATACTGTGTCAAACTCTGTGTGTGTGTGTGTGTGTGTGTGTGTGTGTGTGTGTGTGTGTGTGTGTGTGTGTGTGTGTGTGTGTGTAAGCTTGTTGTGGCCAAAACCGCTGACTAATGCGGCTATGACTAATAGCCTCTTTTAAATGTTTGTTGTACAACAAGATTTTTTCAATTAAAAAAGTGAATTCATGGAGAGTCCATTTATTCTGGCAATATCCAATCAACCAGTTGTATGCTGCATTAGCTGAGTACAACACTGCAGCCAAGCAGCCCAGCTTGTAGTTAGATTAGCCCTTTCCTTGTGTAATGCATTTTATCACATAGTTTAGGTGCCAAGGTTTTTGTTGGCTGTGCTGTTCCCTCCACAGTTTTCTCCTCTCTCATTCTCTCTTGTTTCGTTGTGCATAAACATATAAGCGCCATGTTTAATATGATGTTGAGCTCAAAGCTGGAGTTCCAATGAAGCCATTTCTCTCCGCTTGAAAATGTACCCAGAGTGTTTCCGCTGTTGTTGTCTTGTTCCCTTTTTGTATTTGTCCTTGTTGTGCCTTCCCCACTTATTGTTCCCTTGTCTGTTCCAGTTCCACTGGCTCAGCTTCATGTGTTTGTGCTTTGTATATATTCAGTTCTTTCTTACCGTTTCTGTGTGAATCCTCCCTTATCTGGCTGTAAGATGAAATCATTGGCACATTCTGCTTTTTGTTGAGACATTACCAGATGGAGTCATCAATAATTTTGAACTAGCGAAGGACATATTTTAGCCTAGAGTTTTTTTTTTTTCTGTCCTATATCTTTGGTATCCATGTTTTCGATCTGTTTTTGCAGATTTTTACCACTTGACCCTCCGTTGTCTTGATGGGTCTTTCCCTTCATGCATTCCTCCCAAAGGACAAAGCTTCACAGTGTGCCTGAGGCAGCTGCAGGCAGACATTCTGTAGTACAGTAACAATATGTATGGGTGTGTACAGTATCTAAGTGTATCTGTGTATTCATGCAATGAAGTGGGGGATCGGGAGATGGAAGGGGATAAAAGGTCAATGTGGGTGTGTGGGTTAAGGGGACAGATAATAGGGCAGAAGATAAATCAGAAGATAAATCAAGAGATGGTTTGAAAGTTAAAGGCTGTATTAGCATTCTGTCTTCAGTTTCCACGCCAACATAGATACCAATTTACATAGAAAAGAGAATAAAGGAAAGGAGAAAAAGGTGTGTGTTGCTCAATTGCGGAGCAAACCCTTAAAGATTTAGTCCCTGGGATGATACTTTTCAGAGGGAAATATTGCACTTTTTACTCCACCACATTAATCTGACAGCTTTAATTGCTAGTTATTTAAGAAATTACAATTTTTGCTCACAAAACACATCCATTTTATAAATAAAATATTTTATTATGAGTAAACTATCCAACAATATACAGGCCTATGTACAGCTGAAATGATTAGACCATTAAACACTTGGTTGATTGACAGAACTGTTTAGAGTGTGTGCGTGTACTGCAGAGTTAGGGGGTTGAGAGCACAGATAATAGGGAGGGAGATAAAAATCCAGAGATGGATTGAAAGTTAAAGGCTGGGCGGGAGCGAGAGAGACAGTTCGACTATTTTCGAAAAGATTTTCATGCCATTCATCCATCCATCTCCGCTTATTCTATATAAGGTAGCAGGGGCAGCAGCTCCAGCAGGGGACCCCAAACATCCCTTTACCGAGCCACATTAACCAGCTACGACTGGGGGATCCCGAGGCGTTCCCAGGCCAGGGTGGAGATATAATCCCTCCACCTAGTCCTGGGTCTTCCCCGAGGCCTCCTCCCAGGTGGACGTGCCTGGAAGACCTCCTTAGGGAAGTCTCCAGGAGGCATCCTTACCAGATACCCGAACCACCTCAACTGGCTCCTTTCGACGTGAAGCAGCAGCAGCTCTACTCCGAGCTTCCTACGGATGACTGAGCTTCTAACCCTATCTCTAAGCGAGACTCCAGCCCACCTCCTGGGGAAACCCATTTCAGCTGCTTGTACCCTGGATCTTCTTCTTTTGGTCATGACCCAGCCTTCATGACCATAGGTGAGGGTAGGAACAAAAACTGACCGGTAGATCGAGTGCCTTCTGCCTCAGCTCTCTTATCGTCACAACAGTGCAATAAATGGAATGTAATACCACACCCGCTGCTCCGATTCTCTGAACAGTCTCCTGCTCCATTGTCCCCTCAATCGCAAACAAGACCCCAAGGTATTTAAACTCCTTCACTTGGGGTAAAGACTCATTCCCTACCTGAAGAAAGCACTCCATCGGTTTCCTGCTGAGAACCATGGCCTCAGATTTAAAGGTGCTGATCCTCATCCCAGCCGCTTCACACTGTGGAACCAATCCAGTGAGTGCTGTAGGTCACAAGCTGACGATGCCATCAGGACCACATCATCTGCAAAAAGCAGTGATGAGATCGCCAGCCCACCAAACTGCAACCCCTCCCCACCCCAACTACGCCTTGATATCCTGTCCATAAATATTACAAACAGGATTGGTGAAAAAGCGCGGCCCTGGCGGAGGCCAACCCTCCCTTGAAACGAGTGTGACTTTCTGCAGAAAACCCGAACAAAACTCTCGCTTTGGTCATACAGCGATTGAATGGTCCTGAGAAGGGACCCCCTCAAACCCATACTCACTCAGCACCTCCCACAGTATCTCCTGGGGGACCTGGTCATACACCTTCTCCAGATCCAGACTGAACTTTCATCCCATCTATCGATATTCTGTCATTTGTTTCCACACCAACAGAGATACAAATTTACGTATGAAGGAGAAGAGAGGGAAAGGGGAAAGGTGTGTTGCATAATTGCAGAGTGAAGCCTTAAAGTCTGACTTCCTGGGATGAGAGTGGGAGCAGGGGTAGAAGAGAGGGGGGTGATGTTGAGGGAGAAAAGCAGACACTTGATGGGGAAGCCGGCAGATAGAGGAAAGAGTCTTCCCTCCCCCCTCCCCTCTCTCTTTCCCTCTTCATCCATCCTCCCAGTTGTCTGTCTGAGGCAGTGGAGGGAAAACCGCATCCATTTCATCACGCCCGGCCTAACAAAGAAAACCCCTCAGTGTTGTGTTCTGTGCGGCTTTGCTTCCCTCTGCCAGAACGCCGCCACGCGCCACTCAAGTGTTGATAAATTGCCACCACCTCCCTCATTCTTCACCAGCCCTGCCTCGTCTTCAAACAAAACCCCCGTGCACTCCTCGGCGTTAACAAGAACAGAGCCCCAGATATGAGAGATGGAGATGCGAGACACAGTCAATGGAAAATGGGTGGGTGACTAAGTGGGTGGGGTCAGGGGAAGGAGACAGATGGAGAAAACAAGCGACAACAAACCATGCATTGCAAACATTTAGTTTTTGACTGACAGGTAGAGACAGTTTTCCCGTAACTAAATCCCTGCGTGCTGAATAAAGTTAAAAATACACATTTTCATTTTAGTGGCTGTACTGACTCCAAGTCAGATAATTTTCTAGCTTCAGGAGGATTTCAGAAAACAAGACTCATGCTGAGACACAGGTATGAAAAAGGTGGAAAGCAGAAGTGTTTAAAAAAATAAAAATAAAGTTTTAAAATCTCTTAACTGCTAAACCTGAACCTTTTCCCCATGACCCATGACTTTTTCCCTGCTGGCAGATGATGTCAGTGATGGGCAGTCATGCTTGGCCTGGTGCTTTAATATACGGATGGTTCCCTTTTACAATGTATTGAGTGGAAAGATCTTTGTGTGTGTGCTGCTGATTGTAATTCAGTGTTCAGTGGTGATGCAGAATGAAAAATCTGTGTCCGCAGATTCTGTGCGGCCCTTATTTACTGTAATTTATTATGTAGAGTACATCGCACAGTCATAATTTGCTTTTGCCATAAAGTAGTAAAGTAATGCCATATTCACCTTTTGCTCCCGGCTCCCCAATAGTAAATAGTCACAAGCCGATACTTGGTGTGTTTATGTGTACCTGAAAAAAGAAAAAAGAAAAACAGAAGTTCAGGAAAGACAAGCTGTGATATTGCTAAATGGCTTTTACGCCTGGCTGCATTGATTAAGTTGACATTTAGAAACAGAGAAGATTGCTTATGGATGGACCGTAACACATTTTTTGAATCCACCTTTATGTTACGGTACCTGCTTCTGCTTACTTAACTAAAGATTCAGCATTCATGTCATGCTCTGCCAGAGAGTATAAAGAATAAACAATCAAGCACAAACTGAGGGCCCTTATTGCATGACATCCCTGTCTATAACCAAAACAGCTGACAAAATGTAACCCCCCCATCCCGAGTCGTTGCACTTTGCATTGACTTTCATCCTGGACTTTGTGTATGTATGTATATATATGTATATCTATATATTTCTTTTCTGCATTCTGCAGTCAACCCATTAAGCCTTCTTTCTTTACACTGGTTAAATATGTCACCTCTTCTTGAATATATTTGTATAAAGGTGTTCTTGGTGGAAATGGAATGATTAATGTTTTATTTGGCACAAATGTTTGCTTAAGACCAGTGCAGGGGAATGCACAGGCAACTGGAACATATAAATGTCAATTTAATTAGATTGTATACATTGGTGAATGTTACTGTATTATATACAGTATATTTAGCTTTTGGAAAACACACATTTTTATCTTGAGAAATGTGTATTTTAAGGTTGTTTTCTGTCTAATTAAAGGGGCAATCCAACAATTTTACAAATGAAAGCCGCAAAATATGACTCAGATGATGTCTTCAGGGTTATCTTAAGTTAGGCTTGAGAAATCCTGTGCTATAAACCCTGGCACATGGAGAGAAGATGAGGGCATTTTTTAGCAGGGCAGCTGTTTGTTTCCGTTGAGTTGCATTGTGGGAAATACAGTTTGTTTTTGGGACTTAATGGATGATTTTAATTTGACAAGTAATTTGGATTTTAGTATTCAACAAACTAGTTGTAGTTATCTGTTTAGCTATTATTGCTCAGGACTGTTGTGTCCAATGTCAAGTCACTCACTCAGTCAAAGCTTATCTCAGTAGTTATGTTATTATGATATATGTAACACATTCTCACTCCCAACTGGTCACAGATGGACGTCTACTTGGTTGTGGGTTGGGTTAAAATACGTATGAATAATACTTCACTTGCGTGTGTGCCATTAGTTAAGTAAGTTAACCCTGTGACAACCATGTCATTACTGGATCTTTCTTGCTCTGATTACATTGTTACTCACTGTAAGCTAATTTTTCACTCTATCTGCAAGTCTTGTATCTGAAATTAACAAGCACAACCACGGCCAGAGGGAGGAATAGCTCCAAAATGTATTTTGAACAGTAAGACACAGTTATAATGGAATTAAACATAAACAAACAAACGGAATTTCAATTCCTGTGTTAAATTTGACACATCCTGGGGGCCACTGACCTAGCCTATCATATTTGACAAGTTGGTAGTAAGAACAGGTTGGTTATTTTGGAGATAAAGAGTTCAGGAAATGTATTAAAATGAAGCTTAGCATTTCTTCATCCGCTTATAAATTCAAGGCACATTCTACAAGTTAAATTCCCAACTGAGGCAATGTGTGTTTTCTGTGTTTTGTTGTTCACTTTAAAAATGACAAAACGTGTCCCTGCGGCGTCGTACCATATCTCCACCGTTGTTGGCGGTATCTTGTTCTGTTGTGGCATCCTGACGTGTGATTGATAGATGACCAGGCCGACACCCTTCTGGCACTTGAGTTATAACGACAGGTGAGCTGCTCCAGTACCAGACAAATGGCCCTGTTTATTTCCAATAGAAGCCCTGGCACAAAGCACACCCACTCAAACCAACATGCCACATACACACCTGTGTGTCCTTTCCCCTGCAGCCTCTAATGCATACACGAGCCTCCCAGCTGTCTTGCCATCCACTTTACCACAAACTCGAACTTCTCGCACGCCCTCCCTATGAACGAGAAAATCAATGGGGCCTTTTTTCCCCTGAAGCTTCTAAAGACAAATCAATTGAGGCAGATCTATTGTAATAAGGACGCCGCAGCCTTGGATGAGGCCGAGGAGATGCTGCGAACATCGGTTATTAGATTTTCTGGCGAGGCCAAGAGAGTCTCAACAGACAAAGCCAGGGTTTTTGTTTTCATTGAGTGGCTGTTATGTGAAGTCCACCCCTGCTTAGTAACTCCATTGTCCCTGCCAGCGGGACACTGCGCTCCTGCTTGTAAGGTGCTTTAGTCAGCAGCAATGTTCAGCTTTGTCAGGAGTGGGATTAACGCTTTCAGAAGCCCTTCCACTCACTGGAGGCTTCAGTCATGTCTACCATAGCTTTTTTTGTGTAACATTTAACTGTGTGTAAAACTTTTAAAGAGATCTTTTACGGTGTAATGAAACATACACCGTTTGTGGAGTCTAAGGCCCCCAACGAATCACCCACTCTTAGCCTAACCATTATTTTTCTGCCCTTTATTTTGTGAAGAAAACGCACAGATCTGTTGGCTTACTTTTATTTTTAGAGACAGCATAAAAAATGAGAGTCCTTGAAGTGTCACCTGAAGTTGCTGAAGTTGTGGTGAAGAACTTTGGGTCTCTTTTTAGTGAGAATGCCTTTCGAACCAAATACAGGAAGTGAACCAACAAAAGCAATTTAAATGAATTCTTGCCAAAAATGTACAGATTCTTACATGATTTAACAAACGATAACTTTCAAATCAAATATTATTTAATATAATCAAATATTATTTAACTATTAATTCCACACACGTTGTCTTTGTAACAAGGACAACACATCAAAACCTCTCTCCCTCATCAGGGCCCTCCCTCTCCTTCACTCGCTGTGTTGTCAGCAGATCATATTGTCCGCCTTCTTCACAAATATTAGAAACACCATAGTAAAAGCAGTTAACCCAAGGAACTAATAGTAGGTCTAGGTTTGTTGTTGACTGGGTATACTCTGGCATTTAGTTGCCTGGGAAAGTCTTTCAGCCGCCCTCCTTCCAACTGCTTGGTTATTTTGGTCTACATCTTTCAAAAATATTGTTCCATAATGATGGCTCAGGATTGTGTATACCTAGTTTTTGCTCCATAAAAAGTAATCAGCTTAACTCACAGGCGCATGCACATCAGTGCCGTCCTGAGAGCTCAGGGAATAATACCTGGAAAGACAATTTGGGAAACTTTGTGTGTTTCTGGGAGTGTGTATCTCTGCTTTTTTATTTATTTATTTGTTATCAGAGTTGACAAATGCTGATGAATACTAATACTCCTACAGGGAGCATTTGATAGACTGCCCAGAGCACTTTAGCGCACCTCATTAACGTAAACAGAGCCGTGCATCACTCGCTGAATAAAGATTGGTTTGTCTGTTCGTCTGGTTTTCTAGTCATGTCTTTCTCTCCGTCTTATAGAGGTGTCATCACTGCTAAACCAGTCGAGTGCTAAAATCACTAGTCCATGGACCCAGAACCATAATTGAACATACTACTACCATCTTGATGGGCAATTTCTAGTTGGGATTTTGTTCATTCTTATACATCCCTAGATTATGTTTAGATATGATACACCTTGTTGACTGGCATGTTATTAGTAGTTATCGACTCACCGTTTTTTAAGCCAAGGACTCCTTAACTGAAAGAGAGATGGTGCTGTCACCCCCCTACTACATATATTGTATAATATAAAGTTGCACAGTGAACTGGGCCTACAATAGCGTGTAGCCTTTATACATACAGTTGTGTTCAAAATAATTGCAGTCCAGCATCACTAAACTCATAAATCATATTTATTGGTAAAAGTGTTATTTCTACATGGCAAATAATTTTTCTGTAAGTGTTGTAGAGTCTTGGAAAACCAACAGATAGTCGTGACATGCATGCTGCTCATTCTGTGTAATTGAATATGTTATTGAAAGCGGCATGTTCAAAATAATAGCAGTGTTGTGTTCAATTAGTGAGGTGATTGATTCTGTGAAGAAACAGGTGTCAATTATGGCCCATATTTAAAGAAGGAAGGAAGCAAATGTTGTGCATGCTGGTTATAGTGCATTTCACACTGAAATACTCATTGAATGGGTCGTTCCAGACATTTCTCTGAGGAACAGCAGACTTTGATCAAAACGTTGATTGGAGAGGGGA
>NC_048408.1:6743704-6761707 GCF_013103735.1 Etheostoma cragini
CAGCCTAATATTCCTTTTTCTTCACTTTCTGTGAAGTTATAACACAAACTTGATCAATTTGGGTCATGTTTTGATTTGAAATTGAATGTGCAGTGTTCTCAATGTGTTGATATCATGGAATTAAAAGCTATTCTAAAGGATTTTGAGCGTTATTCATTTTTTTAAACACTGCTATTATTCGGAACACAACTGTACATTTTTAGTGCATAGAATACTAAGCAGTTTAAATATCCTATTGTCTTTTTGGCATGTTTTTATAAATCATGTTTTAATGTTAAAGATACAAGTGGAAAAGTGAATCCTTTGGATTAACTATCTGTGGAGGGCTACTTTAGTAACTATACCTTACCTGCAGGCCAGTTAGCAATGGGAATTTATATTTGCTGATAAAGTCAGATTAATGTTAAGACTTATTTAAAAAAAAGAACTATTAAAAATGACCAACAATTTAGAGGCCCCCCTGCCTTGGCTCTGAGGATCCCCTGTTGAAAATCCCTGTCAAAAAGCAATTGACTGCAGTTGTTTAAAACCAGGAAAGTGCCTTCTCTGGAAATCATCTTTCTTTCACTACCTATTCTCTCCATTGGATGTCTCTGGACTGGTGGCCACCCATAGATATTTGTTATAAGTTCCTGTACCCATACAAATTCATACAAGCATATTTGTGGAATCCATTAAAGACCGCAGATGTGGTTGGAATGATACTTGTTTATATACATAATGACATTGCTTCAGTACAGTAACTTGGATGGCGGTTGGCACTGCCTCTTTGTTGTTATTTCCAAACTTAGGACAGCTAACGTTGACTCAGCTACTGCTAGCATTATTCATAACCTCATCGATTCGCTTACTGGGGTAGCACATTACACTGTTTTTTGCTAAAGCTAATTGGGCATTTTCAATTTAAAAAAAAAATTAAACGGAATGCAAATGCTTCTAAACCTTTTTGTTGGGAAATAAAATTTAACAAAAAAAGACAACAGTTGAAGTCAAGTGAATAGATAAGACAAGGGAAAAAATGGCTTGGTACATAGGGCTGACTTAGAATCATGACCTCAGTATTTTTTAAGACCTGGTTACAGCCCTGATAGAAGCCTGTCTAGCATTCTGCAATGGCTTGTCTTTAAATGTGTCTGTGTGTCACATTTATCCACAGACACACCCACACACTTCACTGTAAGCTACACTCTCCCTCTTTCTATTACATATGGCCAAAAACATCATAGCCCCTGAGGAAATAATGGATGCAGCTCACAGGTTCAAGCCCTGGAATAATCATTGGAATGATCACGTTGATCTGTAGCCTCCGCCTCTCATCTCTGCCCTTTATCAGTCGCCACAGCATACATATCCCACTCACACGTATGCTCATTCAGTCACATTTCACTCTAAATGCCCCAGAGAAACTCTCTGCATGTGTGTGTTTGTGCTCACGAGAATATCAGGTTTTTTTCCGTCTTTGCAATATGCCGTCAAGCTCACTCATTACTGTGGGGAAAAACCAGCAGCTCCTACGCACAACCACCTCACCTCACTCACACACATCGTTACTCACTGTAAAGAACCAGTGGCCTCTGGGCTCTCTCACCCCAGCCCACCGTAAAGCCTCGTCTCCCGGGCCATTCATAAGCCCTAATGTGTGTGTTGGTGAACTACGTCCAATTCCATGCATCACACCCACTGCATCTCATTTACATGAGAGTAATATGGTGTTTTACTACAGGCGAAGCACAAGTGTGATTTGTTGGCGAGATGAGCAGTGAATCAACAATGTTGATATTTGACTTCAAACTAGAATGTCTCTCTCTCTGTGCATGCAAACATGTGCTATGTTCATAAATTTATGAATGACACCCTGGCTTGCATAATGCTCCATAGTTATAGAGCATATAGTACTGTACGCGGTTATAAATCTTGGCTGTTAAAAAGGCAGTGGTGCAGATTGTTAGAGGCACAGATTGTACTATTTGTTATGTCAATTCACTTCCCTGACGGGTCTAACAGAGGGAGACTTCATCTCTTCTCCTCTTCCTCCTCCTCATACCCTTCTGCGACAAGGCTCAACTGCCTTATAAAGCCTGAGCTTTAATGTCAGGCAGCTTCAAACATCCTTTCTTTCTCCATGTCTCATTTCTGTCTTTCACACCCCTCTGCCTTTCTCTTATTCTGAACATTCCTTTACTGTTGCTTCATTTTGTCTCTCTTCCTCCTCTTTTGTTGCCTCCTTCTCTCATCAAACTTCTTTGTTGACTTGCCTTTTACTTCCGTCCTTCTTTCTCATCTCTCCCGTTCCCGGCCGTCTTTCTAACTCTACCAGCCCTCCATCAACTTCTCACTCTGGTACACAGCTGTCAGATGCGGCAGTGGATTGTATTGCACTGACCCAATCAGAATTCAGTATGGGGGGGACATATTTTGGAGTGATGGTTGCTATTGGTAAGCAGCTGCTCTGGGGCAGAAGGCAGGTAGAGACGGACGGACGGGATGCGTGCGTGCGTGCGTGTGTGTGTGTGTGTGTCAGCTACTGAAATCGATACAGAGGGTAAAACATGTCACGGCCTGCATCACTTCATGGCTGCAACCATAACTATGTGAATAAAGTCACGCATGTGAATAAATCTTTACACATTTGTGAAGATGACCAAAAGTCGAGTGCTAGGTTTGCCAAAGGACACTGATGAATCACACATCACACAACAAGTTTGGCAAATCACCAGAAAACTGATTGCCAGGCTTATTTAGATTTTTGCATATTGTTTTTCTATGTATAATTTATGTCGTTATCCGACTGACTTTGTTGTCCGTAAATGTCTCTGCCGACAGACAGCAGTAACTAAACATAAGTTAAATCTCACCCACCCACCCGCTGGCAAAAGTCTTAAAGTTATCCACACCATTTGTATCCATGAGGGAAGATATTAGAAACCGCTTACAATACTGTTTAGCAGCACCACAAACTACAGGCTCATAATTGAGCGTACGGTTGAATCAACATCCCTCCCAACATTATAACTTTGGAGGATTTACTGCGGAACTGTTGTATTAGACTGCATTAGTTTTAGCTGTACCATATAAACTGGCAACTGGGTGTATAAACAGCTTTTTAATGTTGTAGCTGGTCTAGGTAGAGCTACATTAACTCCTTTATATATATTGCAGTTTGGATGTGACATCTTAGTCTGTAAAAAGTAGCCTTTATACAGGTTTGTAGTTGTACTCTACTACTACCGCTCCTAGACTACTGTCAACTCCTATGAAATGTCCTGTGGATGTCATATTGAATCATGAAGGCACAAGTTCTTAAAAACTCACCCTCTGATCTCAACTTGCAGCCTGTCACCACGCTACAGATGTTGCCCATCAATTTTAGGATTTCTGGGCTTTTTTTCTTTCAGAAGTTGATCAGCGGTTTGCGTAGGTAGCCAGCATCTCCTGGGGACTGGCTCGATGGCAGGTGTCCCTGTCTGTCACACGGCCAGGTCCCCATCAGTCCAGTCACTGCTAACGTCACGCAGTGTCGGCCAGAGACCTGAAACTGCAGCTGATACATTTGTAAATTCCATTTCATCACAGATGACATCTCTGTAGTCCCCTGACTTTAATCTGAATGCGTCGGTATTTCAAAGATGTACCTATCAGGAATTTTTCATACTCTTTCTCTTCATACATACATTACTTAGCCCACACTGTTATGATTAACGTGGTTGTGGGGAAAGTGAGATGAATGCTGTTATGAAATTGAATAAAGAGAACTATTTAAAATGGTGCAAAAATGATTCCAAACCAGCCATCTGCATTTTCCTGAGATTCTGATACATCAAACTTCTCTCAGATGAAGCCATGGAAGAATATTGAGCACAGAAGGAACTCAGTACGAGTTAGTTAAACACAACTCATTTGGCTATTTAAAGGTTGAAATAAAAAAAGGCTGAACATTGACTAAATCTGGTTTTTGGATTTGTGTGAAATGAGATTTGGAGGCCAAACCTTGTGTGCACATTTTCTTAAAGCTTTATACAAAGTCCCCCAGTTAGACACACACAAGTGGCACAGACATGCATCTGCACATAAAAACATTTGTGGTACACATATATTTTATTTTAAACCCCACTGCACTTTGACCATCAGTGTGAATCCAAGCCCCTTAAGTGATGCCACTTAATATTCTGAAGTGCACCACGGTCTGGTTTGAACACCTTATATTATGATTGTAACATGTAGTTGGAAATCAATATTATTATTATTATTATATTAATAATCATTGGAAGTCATTCTGTTTGTATGAAATGCAACAACAGGAGTAAGAAAACAATAACAATAAAGTTAATTGATATTTAATATTGAGCGTTCAGGGGGAGTTCCAATCCTTAAGTATTCAAGTTGGTCATTTGATCAATTAATGAGGCACATGCATCTTTTTTGGGGGCTTTTTTATACTTCTCTAAAGCAATTTGACAGTGTTTGGGAAAAACACCTATTTCCCTACATACTAAGAAGTGACTTGTCTAGATCAGGGGTCTTTAATGTTTTTTTAGTCCAGGGACAGTTGAAAGAGAGACCTAGGGACATCCTACTACATATCCTGTATACTATATACTTTGCTGCTTTTTCTGACGCTTTTTTTTTCTGATAATTTTGTTGTGTTGTCAAACCTTTTTTGTTTTGTTTTCCTATAATGGCAAAGAAACTTTTTTTCTGACTTTTTTTACAGACTGTAAGTGAGAAGACTTTATAAGAAATACAATAATGCAGTAAAGATATTTGGTTCCAGCATCCACCAGCAGCTTCATCTGGTCAGTGAACTCCAACATGGGGGATAGGGGAAAGAGGGATTAGGGTGAGTGGAGAGAGTGATGGATCCTCAAGGGCATCGGGGTTGGAAATGGGGTTTGAAGGGTGATGAACGGGTGAAAAGGAGGGTTGAGATTTCTCGTCTCTTCTTTGTGGTCTCCCATGGTCAAATCTTTGCTCAGGTAGGGGTTGTGGTGATCATTGCCGCGCTCTTGTTTAGATTCCTCTTGTCTTGTGTCCTTGGCCGAGGGAGCAGATGTGTGGCGCAAAAAGTAAAGTAGGTTAGAGATTGCCAGCTTTACCTTTGGCTTGTTAAGGAAAAGTCCATCTGCTTTAAAAAGAGGTCTGCAGACCTAGAAAATGTTAAAATTGTCAATGAACTGCAGAGAATGCACGGTACATTTAGTGATACTCGACACCTCTGCGTATAGGGAGCTGACAGTATTCAGGGGGCTGTTGCACAAAAGTAGAATGAAGAAATCTAGGATAACCGTAAAAAGCGCAGCTTGACTTAGTGTGATCTGCTCATTGCGGCTTAATTGATTGCACGTTTGCCGTGCCAGGATGAGAAGATGAAGCTATGCCAAGCCAGCTGGGATAAGTGCACGTTCACGGCTTTCTTAAATAAACCACGGTATCAGTCACAGACTTACTGATGCAGAAATGTACTGTTGCAGTAGCTACTTATGGAAATATAATAACTTGAAACACATTATATGCAGAAATGAAACACAGCTGCTGTAAAGAAACAGAGAAAGCGTGGCAGATGATCGCAGACCGACTGAATGCGTAAGCAGCCTAAAAATATACTTTTGCTGACCACTGCTCTGAAACCGTCATAATCATAACATTCAAGGATAAGGCTGCTAATCATTTGCATAAATTAACCGGTGTACTCTTTGCTTTTACAAGTAAGCAGAAGATAATGTTACTCATGAAATTCACCATGAAGATCAATCTTTTACAACGCTAGATCACGATGCATAAATATCTCTTTCACTCTGTTTCTCCCTCTCTCTCTCATGGACTATAAAATAAATTATCAAAGTAATTTTAACTTCCGTTGCTCGCTTTTAATGCAAAGTGTACATTTGTTTTTTTGCAAATGACAAGTGACTCAACTATTATTCAGTCGTTCCCCTATTTTCTTCTATGCTTTTACTCACGTTGTTTTTTTTATTTTTTCCTTTACATATTATATGCTTTGCTCACTTCTTTCCCCAGCAAAATATGAGGTAAAAAAAACATTGCAGTGTCCTCTCCCTGTTGTTTCCTTGAATGTACAGTAGACTACAACGCTATATAGTTGCTGGTACACTGAACTAAGGTTCTAATTTGCATATGTTCTTAAAAATGGACAATCCTCCCAAATTATAGTCTTAGTTCACTTAACCATAGTAGATACTTATTAAAGAATACAAAAAACAATAAGCTAAAATAATTTAAGGTGCATTGGTCCACTCTAGAAAGACATGTACAGCGCTTTATATTTACTTTACCCTTACTAACTGACTAATTCTAATGATCTCAACCCTTCCTGCTGTCTTTGAAGTGGTTGGTTATCTTGTGAGTGTGTTGCTTTTTTGCTTCCTTGATGCCACGGGACAGGTTGGCTCTCGCTGTTCTCATGCCAGCTTCATCCCCAGCTCTCTAGGCTTTGTCTCTGGCCCTCAGCAGCCTGAGGACATCCCCTGTCAACCATGGCTTCCAGTTAGCCCGAGTGATGATGTCTTTTGTGTGGGTCACATCATCAATGCACTTGGTGATGTAAGAGGTTACAGTGTCTGTATACTCCTCTACGTCTGTCTGGTTGTTGTAAGTGGCTGCCTGCTTAAACATTTCCCAGTCTGTTGTGTCAAAGCAGTCTTGAAGAGCATCAGAGGCTCCCTCAGGCCACACTTTTACCTGTTTGCGAACCGGTCTGTTTGCTTTCACTCTTTGTCTGTATGCGGGCATTAGCATAACAGTGATATGGTCAGAAAGTCCAATGTGGGGGAGGAGGGTGGCTTTGTATGCTCCTTTGTGTGTAGTGTAGACCAGGTCCAGGATGTTGTCTCCTCTTGTTGGAAAGTCAACAGCAATTCATACAGCAATATAACAGTAACAGTGAAATAAGTTATTAACAGTATTTAAGTGAACATCAACATGCACTTGTTGTATTTTCATGCTGGCAGATAACAATAAGGTAAACCCACTGCTGAGGGAACAGAAAAGGCTCCAGGATTAATAAATCCTGGCTGGTAGCCTGGGCGGGACCAGGCTAGCTGTAGAGAATAAATCTCCATGGTAACTTGGGTGCCTTTGCTTTTGTGCAACTATAAATGGTATAAATAACAGGGTTTAATTCCACAAAGGCTTAAGGATTGTAATCTTTATAAGTTTAGACTGGTTCTATTCCTATAAGATACCATTTTTGTACAGAAACTTCGAAAATACATGACAACAACGAAACATACAGCAGTGTGTGTGCAGTGCATTATGTGAGCATCCAGCAAAATCCTTGGATGTTTATTTGCAGTATCTACAGTATATTTCTGAAAGATCAGCGCATTTGTCTTATAACTCCAAACTTTAGACTATTTAGATAACTGTATTGTACAGACATCTGTTCTCTGTGGCAGTCTTTCTGTGTAAACAAATAGATGCAGAGCCAGCTTTTTCTTCTTTACAAAAACAACAGTACAATATTTGAAAAGGCTGTTGTGTTTTTGCTATTTTCCATCACTGTTTTAATACACAAAATTCCAGGCAACCCCATCAGAAGCTCTTGTCTGCTGACAATGTCTGAATAATTCACCTCTGAATCCACACACACACACACAGATCATAAAGGCCAGCCTTCGCATGGTCTGTCAGGGCCCCCTTCCCTCTCTCAAACACAGTGACACAGTCCACCATGATTCATCTCCCTGGCAGTGTGAAGTGTAAAGGATATTATTACTAGTGAAGGGCTCAGCCCCACTGAAGATCCACTGCTTTGCCAGCTGCCCAGAAGAGGAAACGGTAAAATATTGCTAATGTTTTCAGCCCTGTTAGCATGCGAGCGTGCGTGCATGCATGCGTGAGCATGTGGTGTGTGTGCATGTTATGTGCAGTAGTAATGCCTGAAGCCTGACCAGCATAGCTAAGCAATTCACAGGCTTGTTTACCATCTAGAAATGTGCTGACTTGTGGGGGTTTTGTATGCAAATGTCTCGCTATGCATGCAGAAGTACCTGTGTTTCATGTGTGTATATGGCCATGGGTGTATGATCAAGTGTAAAATTAGTTTTGCACATTAATAAATCCAGCTGTTGTTGAAACCCATACAGTATGTTGTACGGGGTTTCTTTGTGTTTCTCTCTTCTTTCTACTGTTTGTTGGCCTGTAGACTTTTGCGATTCTGACCAAAACAGGACTGAGTCCCATATAAAATTCTCAAACAAAAAGTAGCATTACTGTGTAATGTAACATCATCATGCTATGCTGTATATATTACAATGCTACTCGGATCAGTAACTGTTAAGTGAGAGGGAAGCGGAGTGATATGCTAATCTAAATGCCAGTCTATTTGCACACATGTAAATTGTACTGTAGGTCACTCATTATTTTTTTAATGAGTTGTAGGGTAGTGGCATCTTAATCAGGTCTGCACTCAGTTAAACAATTAGCATAAATAATTTGCAAGTACTTAAAACTAGGGCTGCAACTAACAATTATTTTCATTGTCTATTAATCTATTGATTATTTTCTCAAATAATCAAATTTGTTTGGTCTATAAAATGATAGAAAACGGTTTTAAAAAACAAAGCCAATCATTGTTTTACTAAAACCTAAAAAAAATGACGGCCTCCAATCTCTTTTTCAGTCCTAAATTCCAAGATATTCAGTTACTGTCAAAGAGGAAAAAGAAAAAAAAATATTCACATTTACAAAACTGGAATCTGAGAATTTTACTTTTCTTTTCTAAAATATATGACTCGGACACAGATTAATCAATTATCAAAATAGTCTCAGATTAATTTAATAGTTAACAACTGATTAATGATGAATCTTTGTGTCTCTGCTCAGAACACTAGGATTCCACTTTGTGCATGTAGGTGATGCAAGGAGGAATGTGCAGAAGTTCAATTCTTCTCACCCCAAGGTCTTAAAGGACTCTTGACCTGTGGCTTCACCTCATTGGTGATGAAGACTTTTGAGAGGTTGGTTCAGCAGGAGTTAATGAATCAGGTGGAGGAACAGCTAGACCCTCTCCAGTTTTCTTATAGGGCTGGCAGAGGTGTTGAGGATGCAAAACTTACATTGTTAAAATCCCTCTACCAACATCTGGAATCCTCAAAAACTCATGCTAGGCTATTTTTTATCCACCTTCTTAAGCATTCAAAACTATGTAGCCCTACTTGTTGGCTGAGAAACTTCAGTGTCTTTTTAACTTGAACCCTTAACTTAATTGGCTGGATACTTGCTTTCCTGTCAAACAGGTGACAGTGTATTAGGGTAAATGGTGTATTATCATCTAAAGCTATAACTTCCACAGGCTCTCCTCAGGGCTGTGTTCTTTCACCATTGCTTTTTTATTTTATATGCAAATGACTGTAGGAGTAAGTATGAGAACTGTGTGAAATTTGCAGATGACACTGTTAAAGTGAGCCTTTTGAACAATGATGAAGAGGGCCATGATCCTTTAGTTGAGGATTTTTTTGTGTGGTGTGAAAGATTCTATCTATCTATCAACGTTTCCAAGACAAAGGATATGATTATTGATTTCCGTAGATCACAGCATAATGTTTCACAAACTGTTATTCAGAAGATGACTGTTGAGACAGTAGATGAATATAAATATCTAGGTACCATCAGTGATAGCAAATTTCCCTTTGAGAGCAACTAAGATGCTGCCTGTAAAAAGGCCCAACAGAGACTTTTCTTTTTAAAGAATTTAAAGAATTCTGTTAAGAATTTAACATTTTAAAGAAAAATGGTATCATTCAGCGTGAGCAGGACTTTGATGACTTTATTAACCAGTGTTTTGTTGAATCGGTCCTGACTTTTTGTATTGTGATGTGGAATAGTGGACTAACAAAGCTGGTAAACATAGCGTCTAAGGTGGTTGGGGTACAGCTACCTCAGCCTCAACATATAGATGATAAACGGGTTAGGGGTAAAGCTAACCAGATGTTAAACTGCCATGATCACCCACTCTTTGGGGAAATTAATTTTCTCCCCTCAGGTCACCGTTTTTGGCTCCCTATGTTAAGAACTAGACTTGTCAGGGATTCTTTTATTCCTGTGGCTATTAGGACCATGAAATCACTGGAGTGACATCTAATGAAATTTTACATAGTATATGTTTATTGATGAATTTATTCCTGTCATTGTTCATTATGACATACTGACCTGTGTACTGTGCGATTGGATCCTGTTATTGGTTTTGCGGGAAGTAGTGTCTCCATTAATGTGCTGATGTGTGTTTTGTGTTGTGTTTTGTGTTTGTGTTGTTGTGTGTAGGTTTGGAATGTTGTTGGCATCTGGTGTGCTTTGTGTATGTTTGTAGTTCCTTTTTTAAGGATAATTAAACTTGATGTATTGCTCTTTCTGAGGGCTTTATGTGGGAAAGCATGTCCTGCTTTGTCTATTTGAAAATAAGTGGGGACCATCATTTTTCAAAAGAACATCATGCTATAATAAATAAAACTTGAATCTAGCAATTGAGACCATCAACTTGTTACGAAATGTTTACTGAGGTATTAAATCAAGTGATTTTTCCATTGCTGTAGTCCTCCTGCAGTGCCATCATGCAGCATTACGCATGGGGGGGACCGCAGTATTTATATGTTTACAACAATATGTGATTGTAGACACCTTGCCAAAAGCACAGCAACAACTAGTGGTGTCCCGCTCCCCGAGGTAAAATTTGAAGACGAAAGAAAGTCTAACAGACAAACATTTTTCTTCATGCAGGTTTTGTCACCAACAGTATTTGAGTTTGGACCGATAATGACAACGTTAAGGGTAACGATTGCGCAAGAGCTTAACAGCTGTGTTTCCAGACTTTGACATTTGATGATATCTACACAGTATTAAAGACAGATATTTAGTTATTTACACTGTGTTCTGCAGTTATCTAATGCTAGGGTATTTGATGCTATCCTGTAGTCCATGAAGTCGGCCATCTCCTCCGCTCGCGCTCCGTATCAGACAATGTGATGGTGAGACAGCACAGATTAAATTTTAAGAACTCATTTATTTAAGGTTTGAGTTGGAGGTGTTTATGGAACAATTATCACTCAGTACAAGCGCATATAACCCTGCTGCATTTAATCTTCATGATAACGGGGATGAGGCATCAATATTTTAATATATTAGCAGTAATCGTGGAGGACCGCACTTTCTCCAGTCAAGTTTGTTTTTTATCAGACATAACCTTTGCATGGGAAGTGGCATAAGCACATTTTCAGCCCCATTTTGTGCATACGCCACGTTTATAAATGAGACCCCTGGGCTGTTTTACTTTACTGCATAATTTTGAAAATATATATTCCTGTTGCGTGTGTGTATATTATTTAACATTTCTATTTTAGCTTAATGTTTTTTCTGGTGATTGTGCTTTTTTCACTTATTAGGGACAGAACATGTTGTTGCTTTCATACTTAATGTTTTTTATTGTACAGATGAAAAAACCATAGCAAAGCTGCAGATTGAAGATGATCAAATTGAGAGTGATTTATGCATGAAGGGAGCTCTGCCTGAACAATGTGACCTATCAGCTTGGTATGTTTCTATCACTTGTTTACTTTGAGTTTCTATTTCATTTCAAAGGTTACCTGTAGCTTCAACATCAACAATTTGGGGTTCAGTAGGGCTTCCATTCCTTTCACCTTTAAAGAACAAGATGCTTTCCTTCTGTACAATGAAGAAGAAGAATTGTACAATGCTTGACACCCAGCTCCATGTCTGGCAGTAGAACAAGGAGTACTGGAGAAAAGAAAAACAGACTAGTGACTTAATCTAAACAAGGCCTACCTGACATCTACACATCATTCTATTGGCTGTAGTCCTCAATTAGGCTGGAAAAAACTCTTCTAAATAATTAAAAACTATAAATACATAATCCTTGAATATATTTATTAAAATTAAAATGTTCCCTCTTTATAATTAGAGTTGCATCCCTGTAAAAAAAATACACCCCCAATGTATCATCATGTCTTAGATCTAATTAGAAAAGATGCATAATAGCCTATTAGAGTTACACTCCCTAACTGTAATTGCCTGAGTCTTAAGCCATCAAAGCTCCAGTGTACACTTTATAGACGTTGGTTCCAAAACTCATTGTTGGTCTTTAATTAACAATAAGCTTACGATAGCAACACATGCAATGTCAAAATGTGTCGCAGCAAGCATGTGTGTGATGGCCACACTGGACAGTGGGGATATATTCGCTATAAGTACTGTCTATTTTAAGAAAGACCAGATGGGACAGTGGGGAAATAGATATTAGAATGGGTCACTTTCATTTATTTTAACTCCTCAGTGTCAATATGACATTGTCTGTGCTACACATTTTGGAATCAATGATTCGCAACAAAGCCTGTCTTTGCAACTTCCCATCAGTTACAACATACTGAGTTGAAAAGCAAAACATAAAATGCAGTTCCTCTATGAAATGTACAGATTTAAAAACAAAAATATGTGAACAAAAAACAATTCTCTGATCTTCATTCATCGACAGGTTCATTCACGGAGGAAGAGCAAGAAAGGATGCCTCCGCCTTTACTTTCCTTTGTTCTTCCACCTCTTGCATTCTGTCAGATCACATGCAGATCAGCTGCAGTGTCTTTATTATGTGACAACAGGAAGTGTTAGGGGGAACCAGCACAAAACAGCGATACACATCATTACTTTTTAATCAGCTTTGAGAGAAGTAAAAGTATAGTTGTTGATCTTCGTCATTTGATAGTCTATGAACCATTAGTGGAGAGAGTGACAACTACAGTAAGGGTTTAAAGGATAATTCTGGTTTATTCTAGCCTGGTTGACACCAGACCCTTGTCATTTTTAACTGAGAGTGGGTCTGGGGAAGGTTCATTAACAGCTCATTTCCAAAGGAGCTTCACCAGCGGATGCCGCTCACCTGCCACTGACCAACAATCCGGGTGACATAGCAGCGACAGCTGCATCAACGGGTTGCTTTGCTTCGGTGGTCGTCATGTTAAATGGAAACAAAAAGCTGCTCGCTGCGCTATCGTCATCGTGTAAACCCACTTCAAAGGTTTTGATTTGTGCCATGATTTGGAAAAATTGTAAGCCCAAGCCCATACAATTGAATTGAAATTGAATTGGCCAGACTGACATGCAGAGCAAGTTCTTTAGGGCTTTCCCAGGCTAAGTTCATTCCAACCTGTCTTCCAAAAGTCTCAATGCTGTCTAAATACTGTACTCACAAAAGTAAGTGCAGATATCAGTTGAGAGCCTACTATAAGACCCCCGTCCACCATTGCCAAGTATTCTACTTTCCGGTTTCTAAAACAACAATTGGTGAAAACTCTCTCCTCCTGCTCACCCGGCTTTTGGCATTTGACAATCTCATGCCGTCTATTCTACCTTCCCCGCCAGTTCACTTTGATCATCATCATCCTCTCAACTGTGTACACACCACCACAAGCAGATGCTGATGGTGTTCTGTCCTGGCCCCGGACCAGGTATCCACATGCTTCCCTCGTCGTGACTGGAGATTTTAAAAGGCAAACAAAGCTGAGCTCACGAGAGAAGTCATGTGTTGGACTACCCTTCCAGAGGCTACACTACTTCTCTGACATCAGTGTGTCGGAAAAGTGTCACAAACCCTAGAACTAGTGACAAGCTTCATGTCATCTCTATGGTGACGGTACAGTCATTCTTGAACCAAAGACTTTAGGGTTGATGGATCTCGCTGATGCTTGCATCTAAGGACTTGCTGTCAGATGTGTGGAGGAATACAAAGTGCTGTCACATAGGCTGTTTATGAACAGACTTATTATTATTGCACACTAACCTTTTACCACATTCTTTATGCCACCCGCGCATTTCACTGCGTATATTGAGAAACATGAGTATTTGACAAATAAATTATTAAATCGTCAATCTCAATCTTGTTCAGATCAGGTTAACAAGCCAACCTGATATCTAAACTTTGTTTGGAGGTAAAACTGAAATAAGTGCACCCCTTTTGTCCAAGAAAAACTCTGCATGCACATGTTTTGTAAGTTTGGTTGGTCAAAGTAGAAATAGGTCATTGGCTTGTGAACTCTGAAGGATGTTTACAACTGACAGTTTGTGTACTAATTTTACCATTCACCTTGGTTTTGTCTTTAAAATAAGTTTTTATTAACACAGGAGTTTGTTTAAAACCTGTCCGATCATCTCACTGTTGGTGCTTTTTGCCCCATCCGACATAGGTCCAAATCTGCAAAAGACCTAGATTGCAGTAAACTGGAATTATCCTTTGATTCCAGTATTGATAGTGGCCAGATCTACATACTGACCTGCATGGTAATACAACAGCAAGACAAAACAGAGACAATTATAATAACCTAATGCTTTATTTCTACAAAACTACTACTTGTAACAAAACATCAGCTCCTAAGAAAAGAGGAGAAACAAGCCACTTCACGGTGTTTGGTCCTGTGTGGACAGACTCAGGGGTGCTGTGTGTGTTTTATGGATATTCGTCTGCAGTGATGATTTTGCAGAGTCATCAAGGCCACATGCACTGACTCACATGCACATAAAATCCCATCATCAGAACTAATAACACACCTACATAATCACCAGCCATACCTTAGTGTCTTAATATCTAATGACATTATATATGGACACCCTGTGGCTGCTGTAGATGCAGCGGGGGCCACATCTTCTTTCCTCTTACACTGACCCTGAGTCAGCCTTATGTAATATCCGCTCTCCTGCCATTATAGCTCTATTATGCTGTCATGTTATTGCCCATTCAGCACCTTGACTGGCACTGTGGCCCCTGTAACGTGATATAACAGCTTGCCATCTCTTTCTCCATCTGGCTCTCCCTCTTTGTATTTATCTGTCTTTCTCAAAGAAATTCCTAATTCCAGTTTACCTGCGCTGCTCTGGTGCCCAGTGTCACTCTCCTTCATATTGCTTGCTGATGCTGATTGCCTCTGTAATGCACTGACAATATCCTGGGTGGCTATTTAGTGCAAATTACTTTGTGTTGTGTTGCTGTGGGGCCCAAACTAGCTGGACTGGGGAGGCAGGCTGAGCCCTCTACTGTTGGGGGAAAATAATGATGGAGGCTGATAATGGACCTTGCTGTTTGGCTCCAGTTTTTGCTGCTACAGCATAGAAATAGCTGTGGCATGATAGTATGTTTTCAGTATGGGGTTGAAGTTGAAATACATCATTATTTAATCAGATCTGGATGCTTTCCTGTTAACGCATCACTACTTAACTCATAGGGAATCACTATCTCGGCTGATAATCAGAAGTTAGACAGATATTAAAAGAGATTTTTGGGACTGCTTGATGATGGATTGCGTAATGAAAGATGATTTTGACTACAGACAAACAGCATTTTGGCTAATTCTGTCTTTTTAATCCACATGTAATCATTTTTTTTTCATCATCTGCATTGTCCTTCTTCTGTCCTTTGTACTTCTTAAATGAATTGAATTGACAAAAGTCAAGTCATATTTGAGACTGACCTTGTGTAAGATGTAAATGAGAGTCCATGCTGGCCTTGCACTTCAATGTAACATTGATGATTCTGTCAGAGCCAATATTTTTGGCAGTCAGGCTGTAAATCAAACTTTGATCGTGCTTTTGCACGTCATCAAGATACCGTGATGTGCAGTCCGAGGGTCCTCAGTGACAGCAGACTATCATGTCCCTCTGGCTGAATGTCAGCTGCATAATGAAGAATACCTTAACTTAATCACAAGAGGTAAAACATTTCATAGGGTCTTATATCCTGTTATTTTTTAGTCAGGCTAGTCTAAATAATAGCAGGCCTATAGTATTGGAAGAGGATACATTGTGAGGATATTTCCCCAGACTGTGTGACATTTCAACGGTAACAAACTTTGCTCTGTAAAGGTTGTAATAGTTAAAGGGGAATTGGAAAGTGGAAGAGAAGATGCCATGTTCTCCAAAGATTGCCTGTGCAATAAGTGCCTGATGCAGCACTGTTATAAGAACTGTCAAACGCTGTGTTTGGATGCAGGGAAGTACACTCAGCTGAGTCAAATTACTCATTTTAATTTACCTAAAACAACTTTTGGCGGGGTCCTGGTAGCTCACCTGGTAGAGCGTGCAGCCAATGTACCGAGGACTGCAGGAGTCCTTACTGCAGAGGCCCGGGTTTGATTCCGACCTGCATCCCTTTGCAACATGTCACCCCCCTTTCCTGTCTTAAGCTGTCCTATCAATTAATAAAGCCCCAAAATTCCCCAAACAAAATCTTAAAAACATCCCCGGATAAATATTTTGCACTGTGCACAAAACAAACTTAAATTATAGTGGACCTACATGTACACTTCTTTTTAGTGTCCTGAGATAACTTATGTCATGATTTGACGCTACTAACTAAATTGAATTGAAAACTGTACAGCTTCCCAACTCTAAAACATGTTTTTTGCTTCTTTCTTTACTATAGACAGTTATATATTTATGTTATTTCCTTAAATGGTTTGTTCTGTCTCCTCTCGTTCCAGGTTGCAGATGCACCGAAGGATCTCAAAATTTTGAAATTCAACATTTTGAAGACCAGCAACTACAGAAGACCACTAAAGTGTGTGTGTGCGTGTGTCTGTGTGTGTGTGTGTGAGAGAGTGCGTGCGTGCGTGCGTGCGTGCCTGTGTGCGCGTGCGCTGTAACTTTTGAACTGGTTTTAAAAGTGCAGCTGTTTTAGTCTGGGCCAAGACACAAGTCGTATTAACTGTATCTTTTTATGCTCTTGCCCCATATTTAAACTGGATATGGGTCAGATTGGCTCTTTTTATACACTGTTCTCATTACATTTTTGGGTCACTCAGCTTTTTACACTAAGAACCTCGTAAATAAATTATGAATGTCCCCGATCGGCTTCAGAGGGCTGGTCATCTGCTTTTATCTCTTGGTTGTGTGAAATTGTGCTCAATGGTAAATTCTACAGTGGGCTTTATGGGAACAGCAAACACATTTTTACACACAAACACACACACACACACACACAAACATACACACACAGTCCCAGTCCATATCATGTATAACGTGTCTCTCTTTAAATGAGTCAGACTTGGCAGAGGACACCGCTGTGCCAAGCCGGTCCCAGCAAGGCGAGCGGAAAAGAAGAGCAGGGGGAAGGGGGCTGACTCTGCAGGGTTAGGGGCCAGAAATAGAAATGTTCAGATGGGGCGGTATTGATCAGCAGGAGGGGTCAAAGGATCAGTGGACACTGCAGACTGTCCCCACTTCGGAGGGATGTACAGAGCGTAGGCACATATACAAAACAGAATGGACAGATTATGGCATTTAAGGAAGCAGGACAGGTTATTACATGCTGCTGAAATCACATACTGTATGAAGCTTGGTAACTGATGCTAAGTAGAAACTATGAATACTCTAATCAGGCTTTTTTGTTTGCTCTAATTGACAATTTCTTAACAGGTTGATCAAATGTTTCCTGATTTGATCAGTAATTGAAGTAACTTAAGCAGCATGTAAGTCTGATAAGTTTTCTGATTATGTAAAGGATAAGTTTACATCACTACTTTATGTAAGAATCAGAAGGCCTGTGTTTTAGTTAATATATCTCACATTTCTATGACCATTTGTTTTGATTGTAACATTGTAATAGTTAACTATAATGCTGTCCCTTAGCTCTTGTTCCCTCTTCTGTTGCACATCTGTACAGAATGCTACTGGAGGCAAAGATAAGCTTTTATGGAACTTTAATGTATTATACTTCTTAGTTTAGCTATGATTTGGGCATTTTTTTCTTCTTCTTCAAGGTGCAGCATGTGACGCTACGCAAAGATTTTTGATGTTTGACCTCAACTGCCAATGAAATGCAACTGGGTCTATAAGTCAAACCTTTTCGTGTCATATCTTAGAAATGCTCTGAAACCTTTGAATGGGGAAATCTCCTGAATGCACCCTGAGCTATTCTAGATATACACTCACCGGCCACTTTATTAGGTACACCTGTCCAACTGCTCGTTAACACTTAATTTCTAAGCAGCCAAT